>NC_086449.1:816235917-816535917 GCF_028390025.1 Pseudophryne corroboree | reverse complement strand
CTCTGTCTCCCCAAAGGGCTAGTGGGGTCCTGTCCTCTATCAGAGCATTCCCTGTGTGTGTGCTGTGTGTCGGTACGTTTGTGTCGACATGTATGAGGAGAAAAATGATGTGGAGACGGAGCAGAGTGTCTGTAACAGTGATGTCACCACCTAGGGGGTCGACACCTGAGTGGATGTACTGTTGAAAATTACGTGACAGTGTCAGCTCTGTATAAAAAAACAGTGGTTGACATGAGACAGCCGGCTACTCAGCTTGTGCCTGTCCAGACGTCTCATAGGCCGTCAGGGGCTCTAAAGCGCCCGTTACCTCAGATGGCAGATACAGATGCCGACACGGATACTGACTCCTGTGTCGACGGTGAAGAGACAACCGTGATTTCCAGTAGGGCCACATGTTACATGATTGAGACAATGGAAAATGTTTTATACATTTCTGATAATACGAGTACCACCAAAAAGGGGTATTATGTTCGGTGAGGGAAAAACTACCTGTAGTTTTCCTGAATCTGAGAAATAAAATGAGGTGTGTGATGATGCGTGGGTTTCCCCCCGATAACAATTGATAATTTCTTAAAAAGTATTGGCTGTATACCCTTTCCCGCCAGAGGTTAGGGTGCGTTGGGAAACACCCCCTAGGGGGGATAAGGCGCTCACACGCTTGTAAGAACAAGGGCTCTACCCTCTCATGAGATGGCCGCCCTTATCCTGCTGATAGAAAGCAGGAGGGTATCCAAAAATGTATTCACACACATACTGGTGTTATACTGCGACCAGCAATCGCCTCAGCCTGGAGGTGCAGTGCTGGGTTGGCATGGTCGGATTCCCTGACTGGAAATATTGATATCCTAGATAAGGATAGTATATTATTGCCTATAGAGCATTTAAAAGATGCATTTCTATATATGCATGATGCACAGCAGAATATTTGCCGACTGGCATCAAGTATAAGTGCGTTGTCCAATTCTACCAGTAAAATGGTCAGGTGATGCGGATTCCAAACGGCATTTGGAAGTATTGCCTTTGAAAGGGGACTTTTGGGGTCGGTCTTTTAGACCTGGTGGCCACGGCAACAACTGGGAAATCCACATTTGTACCCCAGGTCGCCTCTCAAAATAAGACGCCGTATTATCAGGCGCAGTCCTTTGTTGGCAAGCGGACAAAAGGTTCCTCTTTTCTGCTCGTGACAGAGGGAGAGGAAAAAGGCTGAAGAGATTACCCAGTTCCCAGGAACAGAAATCCTTTCCCGCCTCTGCAAAGCCCTCAGTATGACGCTAGGGCCTTACAAGCTCAGACACGGTGGGGGCCCGTTCTCAATGAATTTCAGTGCACAGTGGGCTCACTCGCAAGTAGACCCCTGGATCCTTCAGGTAATATCTCAAGGGTACATATTGAAATTCGAGACGTCTCCCCCTCGCCGTTTCCAAAAGTCGGCTTTACCGACGTCTCCCTCTGACAGGGAGGCAGTTTTGGAAGCCATTCACAAGCTGTATTCCCAGCAGGTGATAATCAAGGTACCCCTCCTGCAACAGGGAACGGGGTATTATTCCACACTATTGTGGTACCGAAGCCAGACGGCTCGGTGAGACCGATTCTAAATCTAAAATCTAAAATCTTTGAACACTTACATACAGAGGTTCAAATTCAAGATTGAGTCACTCAGAGCAGTGATTGCGAACCTGGAAGAAGGGGACTACATGATGTCTCGGGACATCAAGGATGCTTACCTTCATGTCAAAATTTACCCTTCTCACCAAGGGTACCTCAGGTTATGGTACAGAACTGTCACTATCAGTTCAGACGCTGCCGTAGGGATGGTCCACGGCACCCCGGGTCTTTACCAAGGTAATGGCCGAAATGATATCCCTTCGAAGGAAGGGAATTTTAGTTATCCCTTACCTGGACGATTCCCTGATAAGGGTAAGATCCAGGGAACAGTTGGAAGTCGGTGTAGCACTATCTCAGGTAGTGTTGCGGCAGCACGATTGGATTCTCAATATTCCAAAATCGCAGCTGGATCCGACGACTTGTCTTCTGTTTCCTAGGGATGTTCCTGGACACAGTCCAGAAAAAAGGTGTTTCTCCCGGAAGAGAAAGCCAGGGAGTTATCCGAGCTAGTCAGGAACCTCCTAAAACCGAACCAAGTCTCAGTGCATCAATGCACAAGGGTTCTGGGTAAAAATGGTGGCTTCCTACGAAGCAACCCCATTCGTTAGATTCCACGCAAGAACTTTCCAGTGGAACCTACTGGACAAATGGTCCGGGTCGCATTGTCACCAAGGACAAGGGTATCCATCCTGTGGTGGTTGCAGAGTGCTCATCTTCTAGAGGGCCGCAGATTCGGCATTCAGGACTGGGTCCTGGTGACCACGGATGCGAGGCTGGGGAGCAATCACACAGGGAAGGAATATCCAGGGCTTAGGGTCAAGCCTGGATACATCACTTCACATAAATATCCTGAAGCTAAGGGCCATTTACCATGCTCTAAGCTTAGCAAGACCTCTGCTTCAAGGTCAGCCGGTGTTGATCCAGTCGGACAACATCATGGCAGTCACCCAAGTAAACAGACAGGGTGACACAAGAAGCAGGAGGGCAATGGCAGAAGCTGCAGGGATTCTTCGCTGGGCGGAAAATCATGTGATAGCACTGTCAACAGTATTCATTCCGGGAGTGGACAACTGGGAAGCAGACTTCCTCAGCACGACCTCCACCCGGGAGAGTGGAGACTTCACCCAGAAGTCGTCCACATGATTAAAAAACTCGACAGGTATTGCGCCAGGTCAAGAGACCCTCAGGCAATAGTTGTAGACGCTCTGGTAACACCTGACAATGCTAAATTCCCTTGTCGTATAAACAACCCTTTATGAAGCTAAGAACACTGTACGCTGTTTACTTAAGAAGTACTGTCAAAGTCAGAAAAATGTCTCTATGCACGTTGCCATATTTGCACCGCACACTGGTCCGTGCTGCGCGTGCGTACGCTCTCCCGTGAAGGCGCATACCCGCAATAGCGTGCACTCGCAGGCGCGGTATGCGTATTTACGGTAGAGTTTATGTAGTCGTAGCGTGCGACTCATTCGTTACATATTTTCACAATTAATGTAGTTTATAGATCATGGTCCCTTTGATAGTTTCTGAAAGTTTGGTTAATATAGAAGGTCCCTGAGCTAAGGAATCCCTCTTTGTATCGTACGAAGGGTCTAACAGGAATCATACAGCAGTGTTTGGTACCCATCGGAAGAGTATTTAATTAGCAATATTCCGGTGTTGGTTTGGAGCGTATTAATCGCTCGTGCGAATAGTTATGGACATAAGAAGTTTATGTCCATTTCTACTATTTACTCATACTCAGGTATGCGGCGGGAAACCTAGTTCCCCACCCACCTGAGCTGTTTGAAATCGTCACAGCCCACCTGTATGAATCAACCTATGACCTTTTGTTATGATACAGGGTCGAATTCCTTCATCCAATGGACAATGGGATTGTAGGGACTGTAGGATTGCATTGTGTGTGGGGCATAAATAGGCAGGCCGACCACATCCAGCTCTCACTCTTCAACGGTTCTCATTGCTGAAAATCGGGTGCTGGATGTCCAGGCGCATGCGATCGTTTACCCTTGTGCGTAAGTTTCTCTCCGTTATCATTGTCTTTCTGTGAGCCAATTTCTCTCATCTCTCTCCGTCTCTCTCTCTCTCTCTTTCCCTTCTCTCTCTCTCTCGTATCTCCCCTAGACTAGTATTGTATTGTATTAGATAGTATTGTTTAGTTCTGTGGTTAGGAAGTCTCTGTTATATTGTAGTGTATCATTTGTACTGTTATCCCCTTTTTACAAGTATACTAGATATAATACAGTTAATAGGCTTTGGAACCTAAACCAGTATCTGTGTATTTTCTATAGTGTTAAGTGTTCACTTGAGCGTCGGTGACGCTCAAGCAGCTTTGTAGTTAGTCAGGTTACACAAGGTTGCACTTACACCCTGTATTCACATTAAGGTATTCCGTGTATTTCATTGGTATAAGGTTTAGACATAAAGGTATAGCGTTGTGAGCGTCTGCGCCGCTGGTGATCTCCTCGTGGTCTCGAGCGTCCGCTACGCCATAGCGAATCATTACTCTAGTCATAGCCAATAACGTGTCCTGTGATCGCTGGGCCGTGAGCGAACGTGACGCTTGAGCGTCTCGCCTACGGCTGAGCGATCGTTACGCAACTAGCGTACCATTACGGTACTTCTTAAGTAAACAGCGTACAGTGTTCTTAGCTTCATAAAGGGTTGTTTATACGACAAGGGAATTTAAAATTGTCAATTGGGGACTCGTCCTATCCTTCTCATATCTGCACTAGGTAGATCAGCAGACATTATCCATCAGCAAAGGGCGGGATCATATTCCTTGCAGTGCTGATTGGATAAGCGTCTGCTTCGCTTAGATAAAGAGTGCTGAAGGAATCCGGGAACCGGAAGTAAGAACAAAACGCTTGTGTCTTTTAAAACTGTTTTATTTCTCTTCTGTCTTGCGTATACACGCACACATACATTTATCTGTATTTCTTTTTCAAATTTCGTATATCACTATTCCTGTTTGCCAAGTTTTATAGTTGATAGAAAGTGCAAAAAGAGATTTGCTGTTATTCCATAGTAGAGGTAATAGTTAAAGTATAGACCAACACACGGCTTGTCTGGGAGATGAGACAGTCAGTGTGCGGTAGATGATCAGGGATCATCTACATTGATAAAGGTAGAAATTGTGTTACGGTGGATCTTTGTTTTGCGTACACGTGTCCCTAACAAAAGACTTGCGTACGCAATCCAAACGGCAGACGCACGCAGCGTACATTACGCAACGTAGCGTCTGGTTACGCCCACGTAGCTCAAGTCACGAAAAGTTGAATTAGCGCAAAGCGATAATTAGCGCAAAGGCGATAAGTAACGCACAGCGGTAAATAACGCGACGCGGTAAATAACGCAAATCTATTTTTTGAAAATCTGAAATTTAGCTTAACAGATCCTGCTCCTAATTAGTAACACTGTTGGACTGAAGACAATTTCTGCGCAGAAATAGATATAGAAACAAAAGTGTACATGTGTTGAGTGAGTGTGGTTTTGTATACAAAAGTTTATATAACTTTAAGGTGGAACCAAAAGGAAAGTCGGGTACTCGTCAAGGGACACACGTGTAAGTGACATATACGGTGGCTAGGGAGGCATCCCTGGTTAAATAATATTTGAGCATTAGAGTATAGCGGACCATAAGGTAACAGACCAGGAGGTCATTAACAGAAGGTAACAAGACCAGGAGGTCGTAAGGTACTAAAGAGGTCCGCTATAAAAGTCCAGTGGCACAACGCCTGGGGTGTTGGTGCAGAACCCATATAGGCCATAAGCTCTTGCTGAAGGAATCGCGGCCGGAAACATCGATTCCATTGATCTTTCAGTACATGACAAGTAGTGCTTGTGTACTGAACGATTGGACCACACGTAATTGTGTGCAGTAGTTAGTAATCTGACCTAATACCATTAGAGTAAAGTGGTCACAAACGCTATCTGTACATTCTGACGTGATTTGTGTAATTTTTTATTTTTGGAAGGGAAGTTCGCTGGTCACTCAGGAACTATCTAACAACCCCACCTTTACTGGAAAGAGTAAGTGTCCTGCGGGTAACCCTCATATGTTCCAGTAAACTGAAGGTTCCATAGGGGCCCTGTATCGAGTACGCCAGCACCATATCGGTGTGATCAGGTCGTATTGGTCGAGGTGGGCGAGTGAGTGGGGTACTCGGTAAACCGCCACCGCCGGCCTACTGTGGAGTAATTTGGTTGTCTGTAAAGGCTTGCTGAAAACCTTGATACAGAAATCCAAGGAGGACTAAGCAACACCTGCAGACTATGGGGGCCAGTTGCTCAGGTAGGGGGCGATCAACCCTGGTTCAGGTTGATTCTGTGAACCGACCAGTTGGGTCGGCACGATATGTAATGTGTGAAAAATATGGAAGTCACACAGAATCTTTATGTGATGAATGGGAGAGAATGACTGTACAAGACAGGGACAAATTCCCAAGAATAGGTAGCTTCAGTCCAGACGTGTTACAAAATTTAAGGAGGAGGATATGTCTCGTAAAATCATCAAAGAGACGAATTCAGCATCATGATTACTTACAGTTATGGCACCAGGAAGGTGAGATACAGAGAGGTTTGGCTCTGGCGGCGGGATCTGGGGCAGTCAGGAAGCTGATAGCCACAGCTCCACCTCCACCATACATTGCAGGAGAGAAGCTGATTACGGAGAGAAACGCACTGGGTTGTAAAACACAAACTCTTAGTAACCCTGTAAATGTTAATGATGTTAACCAAATAACTCATGCAAGTATTAACCCGTGCAAGATGTACCCTGTTTTAAACCTTCCTCAGGAGTGTGATCAAGAAGAAGATTCGGCAACAATTTCAGCGCTCTCTCTAGCGGCCACCATATCAGAAACCACAGTAGGAACTGCACCACCCACGAGATTAGTTAAGGCCCCTAGCGGAGGGATAGGTGAGGTCGTGTCAACGGGTAAGTACGGCACCATGCATTACACTGAAACAATTGTACCACAAGTTGTAGAATCTACGCAGAATGAGGCTGTTAGAATTGCTCCTGTAAAGGTGATAGTAGTTCCCAATGGGAAAACAGATGCATCAGGAGCCACACCCGTCAAGAACATTGCCATGTATTGCCCGTTCACTAGAATGGAATTGAGGACCATAGTGTCTGAATTCCCAGACCCCAGAAAAGATTTAGTGGTAAGCCAAAAATACATCAGGGATCTAGGAAACACTTTAGAGCCCAATAATAAGGATTGGCAGATAGTGCTAAGAGCTTGCTTACCTTCCAATGTCGACTCAGTTAAATTCTTGGCTGATTGTGGACTAGATAAAGATGTACCGCTTACAGATGTGTACGACCAGGATAATGTAAAAAGGATAAATTTACAGCTAAAGGAGTATTTCCCAGCCGTTGTTAAATGGAATAAAATATTTTCCATTAAGCAAAAGGAGTCCGAAACGGCAGCAGAATATTTCCACCGGGCACTATCAGAAATGGCAAAATACACTGGTATAGAAGACATTAAGACCAACCCAAACCATCGAGAAGTAGCAGTATCTGTACTGATGGATGGTTTGAAAGAAACATTAAAGGCTAGGGTACAGACCACACAACCATGTTGGCGAGGTCTGTCAGTGTCCACCTTGAGAGAGGCTGCTGTTGATCACGACAAAAACATCACTAGACACAGGGAGTCGCAAAGTGATAAGTTGATGTCCGTAAGTATACAGGCGCTGACCACAAGGCAGCCTGCGTATGTACCACCGAATCCTGTGGGTAAGGCAAGTGTAATAACATGTTTTTCTTGTAACAGACCGGGACACTTTGCACGAGAATGTAGAACAAAGAATGTACAAAGATCTTTTCAACCCCCTAGACAACAACACAACACACGACATTGGGAGCAGGGTCCACAGAGGCGGAGTTTTGAGCCACATACAGGGGAAACAAAAAGATATCCCCCGAACAGAGACTGGCAGGCCTCTGGTAGTTCCCAGCTAACTCCCCCACAAGTAGTTGCTGCCAATGGGATTCAGGGAGGTCAGCATACCCAATAGGGGTGTGGCCACACCTGTAATCTGCAGCCAGTTAAATTGATTGCCAGTCTTGGAAGCGAACCAGAGATTGCAATCAATGTAGCTGGTAAAACTTTAAACTTTCTTGTAGACACAGGGGCGGCCAAGTCAGTGATAAATTCGACAGTGGGCATGAGAACCACTGGTAGGACAATTCCAGCCATGGGAGTAACAGGAGTAGTCCAGCACTACCCTGTTAGCAAACCAGCCGAGATTACAATAGGGCCTTTGCATACCAAGCATTCCTTTTTGCTGGCTGCATCGGCACCAACTAATCTCCTGGGGAGAGACTTACTATGTAAAATGGGTTGCGTCATTTATTGTACTCCTGAAGGTGTATTCTTGGACATTCCTGAGAATCACGCTCAGGAGGTACGAGACATGTTAGACTCCCCATCAAAATTAATGTCACATTCCATTATGACAAATAGGAACCCATCCCAAGTAGAAGAGATGACATCTCAGATACCAGAGTCACTTTGGACAAAAGATGGACAGGACACTGGATTAATGGCAAACGTAGCTCCAGTAGTTGTACAAGTAAAAGATGTTAGGATAGCTCCAAAAATCCCACAGTATCCTCTGAAGCCAGAGGTGGAGTTAGGAGTTTTCCCAGTAATAGAACGCTTGCTACAACAGGGCATTCTAGTAAGAACGTCCAGCACAGCCAATAGTCCCATCTTCCCTGTTAAAAAGAGTGGGGGGAGGGGTTACAGGCTAGTGCAGGATCTAAGGGGGATTAACAAAATAGTTGAGAGTCAGTTCCCCGTAGTGCCTAATCCAGCTGTCATCCTAATGCAAATTCCTCCCACTGCCAAATTTTTCACTGTTATTGACCTCTGCTCCGCTTTCTTTTCGGTACCTCTGCACCCTGACAGCCAATATTTGTTTGCATTCACATACAGAGGAGTCCAATACACGTGGACTCGGTTACCCCAAGGTTTCATAGATAGTCCAAGTATATTTTCTCAGGCTTTGCACGATTGTTTACAGTCTTTCCAACCAGACAGTGGATCAGTATTGATACAGTATGTGGACGATTTATTACTGTGTTCAGATTCACTGGAAGCATCTCTGAAGGATACGAAACAGCTCCTGTTTCATCTTTCAGACACAGGTCACAAGGTTTCCAAAGACAAGTTACAATTATGCCAAACTAAGGTAAAATATTTGGGACACTGTCTAACACAAGGACTGAGACACCTGACCGCTGATAGAATCCAAGCCATTAGAGACATGACACTGCCACAAACCCAGCAACAGATCAGGACGTTTTTAGGAATGTGTGGGTATTGCCGTAATTGGATCCCAGGGTTTTCCATATTGGCGTTACCTTTGCAGGAAATGGTCTCTTCAAACAAACCTGACCGGATTTCGCATACAGACGAATCCGAAACAGCATTTGAGAGACTCAAACAGTGCCTAACGCAGGCACCAGCACTAGGTATGCCAGACTATGGGAAACCCTTTGAACTATACGGAACAGAAAGTGCTGGGTGCGCAGCAGGTGTACTAACCCAAAAACACGGTGACGCCAGCAGGCCAGTCGCATACTACAGCGCCCAGCTAGACACGGTAGCGCGATCCCTCCCCACATGCTTGCGTAGCGTTGCGGCGATAGCATTGCTAGTGACGAAAAGCGAAGATGTCGTGCTAGGCCACAACCTCACAATCCATACACCGCATGCGGTATCTGCCTTATTGAATTCTGCCCAAACCAGACACGTCTCATCAGCAAGGTTTACAAGATGGGAATTGGCATTAATGGCCCCAGTAAACATCACCATAAGGAGATGCAGTGCATTAAATCCTGCAACATTTCTCCCAGGTGTGCCTGGTCAGGCACAAAGGGTGGAAGGTAAGAGTGATGGGGAAGGAGGATTTAATGCAAAGGGAGATACACATGATTGTATGGAATATTTGACCCAAAATTTTACCGCAAGGCCTGACATCAGTGACAACCCACTGGAAGATGCAGAACTCACGTTCTACACGGACGGTAGTTGTCATAGACAGTCAGACTCGGGAGACTTGTGTACTGGATACGCAGTCGTAGATGACCAAGGCACCATAGAAGCGGAACCGCTAGGCCCACCTCACTCAGCCCAGGTTGCTGAACTGGTCGCCCTAACCAGAGCATGTGAATTGGCTAAGGGTAAGTCAGCCAATATCTAGACCGATTCTAGATACGCCTTCGGGGTAGTACATGATTTCGGAGCCCTATGGCGGCTCAGAAATTTCATGACGGCGGCTGGTACACCGATAGCGCATGCAGCTCACATAAAAAGGCTTCTAACAGCGATACAGGAACCCGACAGAGTGGCTGTTATCAAATGTAAAGCACATACATATAGCCAAGACCCAGTATCCCTTGGTAACGGCCGAGCAGACGAAGCCGCAAAGCTTGCAGCTGCTACCCCCATACAGACAGACACCACACAACTGATGGTATTTAATACCATCAACACACAAAAGTTGTGTGAGATGCAGAATTTGTGTTCCACACAGGAAAGAGCAGTCTGGAAGGCAAAGGGATATGGCCAGGAGTCCTCAGGGCTCTGGACGGATGGACATGGTAAACCAGTGGCCCCCAGGGCATACCTTCCATGTCTGGCTGAAGCAGCTCACGGGCTGACTCATCTAGGCAAGGAGGGGATGTGCAAATTGGTAAGAGCATACTGGTGCGCCCCAGGATTCTCCTCTCATGCGAGTAAAAGAGCAATGTCATGCCTTACCTGTCTGAGAAAGAATATTGGAAAAGCAATACCTACAGAACCATCCCATATCCCACCTGCCGGCGGCCCTTTCCAGGTAATACAAATTGACTTCATTCAATTACCCCCATGTCGAAATTTGAAATATGTACTTGTTTGTATAGATGTTTTCTCGAATTGGGTCGAAGCTTTCCCAGCAGCTACAAATACCGCTATGTTTACAGCTAAGAAAATTGTGCAGGAATTTGTATGTAGATATGGTATCCCTAGAATCATTGAAAGTGATAGGGGTACCCATTTTACAGGTGATGTCTTTCAAGGAATGTGTAAGTTGATGGGAATTGATAGCAAGCTGCACACTCCGTACCGTCCACAGGCGAGCGCGAAGGTCGAAAGAGTGAACAGCACTATTAAAAATAAATTGAGTAAAGTAATGGCAGAGACAGGATTGACGTGGCCAGAAGCTTTACCCATTGTTTTGTATAGCATCAGAACCACTCCCAGGTCCCCTCTTAATCTGTCTCCTTTTGAAATCTTGTTTGGTCGACAACCGCATGTCATGATTAACCCTCAGGATGATTTGAAATGTAACAATGAAGTAACTGTAAAGTACTTGATTAACATGAGTAAGCAGTTGAGGAATCAAAATGATAATCTGAAGTTGATGATTCCTGATTTACCAGATAGTAATTGTCATGACATTGAACCTGGGGATTATGTAATGATACGAAATTTTCTACGCTCAGGTTGTCTTATTGATAGATGGGAAGGACCATACCAGGTCTTATTGACTAGCACCACAGCATTGAAGGTGGCTGAGAGAGAGACTTGGGTCCATTCATCCCACTGCAAAAAGGTTGCTGATCCAGAGAAGTCCCGTGATAAGGAACAGACGGTAGAGGTTGTATCACTGGAGTGTCTGTTCCAGGAGGACTGAGGCGGCACCTGAGCCTTGAAGACCGAAAGCAGTTGTCGACTCCCTTCTCCCTTTTATTGTTTTTCTCCACTTCCCATCCCCTCTTCCTTGAAATTTCTTTTTTCCCCCTTCTCATTCTTCACTATTTCCTCCTCAAAGATGGACTTGCCCCAAGAGACTGTGATCCGGATTTTGATGTTAACCATGATGTTGACCAGAGCAGTCTGTTCCGGCGAGAGTACCATAGAGGTCGAGAGAGGTTCTGGAATGGGTTCCGATTATGATGATGGAGGCGTAGTTTTCCAAGATCAACCAAACCAACAAGCAAAGGCGAGTATCAGAAAACGATCCGATAGAAGAAATTGTGATGGATTGTTAGCTGAAGAAAATTGTATCTGTAGGCTCTGTGATAATCTGGTTGAAGATGGATGCATAAAGAAATGCCAATCTAGTTTTAATATCCATATAGACCGGCATCCATTGAGTGACTATCACTCTTTAGTGGGTAACGTGTTAAACCAAACAGATTGTTGGGTATGCTCTCAAGTACCTCAGGGTCATAGCAAATCAGGGCTAGTACCATTTCCTTTAACGTTAGGGGAGGTACTTGAGCTAAGTGGTGGGAGACCGGTGGACCGGAGGTTTAACATCTCCAGCCCTCCTAGTTTGAAGCTCCACCAATACCATGTGGATAGGTCCCTCTTATGTTTCAATATCTCCAATCCCAGAAAACCGGGAAATTGGGAAGTGTCATGGAGCAACCTTACCATGACCTTTTCACACAGAGCAGATAGAATGCCTACAGATACAGAGCTGGTACGCCACATAGCCAGTAGAGGAAAATCTTTCCGGTATCGATATACCTTAGGAAATAGGATTACTAGAGTTGGAGAGGTATCACCAGGATACTGTGCACATATCGTACAAACTGATACGTGCATTAGGCAGATGGAAGAATTAGGGTCAGGAGATTTCACCTGGAAGGTTTGTAACATGGTCATGTCTTTCTCCGTCCCATATGTTCTCCCCGATGATGCATATTTCATATGCGGGAGAAAGGCGTACAAGTGGCTTGCCCCAAACTCTGAAGGATTGTGTTATATTGGAAAAGTATTGCCTGAAGTGATGACTGTAACACATGACAAAATGAAGGACATACACCGTGGTGCCCAAGCTCCTTATACTCACACTCATTACGAGCACCGAGTTAAAAGACAACTGTCAGAAAGGTTAGAGCATCCGGCCTCCGATCTTATCCATGAATCCACCGGGATTCAGGTTCTGGTAGCGTTAGATTTCACTCGCACCGCTCGAGGAGTGATGAATTATAGATACATTTCCGCACTCGCCAATTTGTTAGATAATATCACTGAAATGTATGATGACACGTTTAGATACACTGGAAGAGAACTTCAAGCTTATAAAACAGAACTAGTTCAGCATAGGATGGTTCTTAATTATCTTACAGCAGTAACAGGCGGATATTGTGTTACATTGGCAACACAGTACGGCATAAAGTGTTGCACGTATATCACAAATAGCACCGAGGATCCGGTAGAGGTCATAGACCAAAAGATGGATGATATTCTCCAATTGAAGTGGGAATTTCGTCGAAAACACAATCTCACCCTTGCTGCTGTAGGTAATGAGCTGACTGGTTGGGTGTCATGGTTGAACCCGCGAAATTGGTTCTCCGGTTTGGGGGACTGGGCTCAAGGAGTCATAATGGATGTTGGAAAGTTTCTACTATGTATCTTGGGTGTCGTTATATCGATTGGATTGATATTTAGATGCGGGCAGGCTTTAATGAGGTGCAAACAAAGTACAAGAGTGATGAGTTTGAGGAGTGAGGAAGCTGTAATTAACCTGGATTTGATTTATGACCCAATGATAGAAACCAGGATGTGATGAAAATGCGATTATACGGTCCGTTTCTTTCACCTGTTTTTCTGCTTTTCTCCAAGATACAAAGACCCCCTTGGACGAGGAAGCTGACGAGACGAGATGTATACAGACAACGGATTGACCAAAGAAGAAGATTTGACAACTTTAAATATGGACACTTGATGAACTTTGCCATGGATCCCCAGTTTCCCTAGTACTTTTAAACTCACGCTAGCCCAACATTTTTTGTAAATCTGATGGCTCAGACAAAGCTATTTGCTCATGCCCAAGGAGCAATACAGCGCAAAGAAGACGACTCTCAACAGATACCGAACACAACTTCGATGACAGATGTACATTTCCCTGACATAGAATATCATTGCATTTTCCATAAGTGTTCTTTATCTTCATCTCTACAACCCTCAGGTAATGACACACATAGACGATAGGGAATACAGGCACAGATATCAGCAACCACATACCTCCCCCATTCATGTATCATCAACTAAAATGTGCTCCCCATTTTGTTCAAAATCCGAAAAGAGCTCGGTAAAGTTTGACAGCCCATCCACAGACCTGTACCACAGGATAAGAAGGAATTCAAATGTATACTTCGCAATACCTCGAAGCTTGATGTACAACACGTACGGCACGATGATACATGACCCCCCAAACATGGATTCATACACACATGCTTCTGCTATCTCACTAGGTCATACCCTCTTCACACCTTCTCCTCTCTCCTCCCTTACCCAACCATGGAAATCAATTAACCCCTGACTTGCATTTTTCTCCTTAAATGTTTTGTGGCAGTTATTATTGACTGCCAAAGGGTGGACTGTCAAAGTCAGAAAAATGTCTCTATGCACGTTGCCATATTTGCACCGCACACTGGTCCGTGCTGCGCGTGCGTACGCTCTCCCGTGAAGGCGCATACCCGCAATAGCGTGCACTCGCAGGCGCGGTATGCGTATTTACGGTAGAGTTTATGTAGTCGTAGCGTGCGACTCATTCGTTACATATTTTCACAATTAATGTAGTTTATAGATCATGGTCCCTTTGATAGTTTCTGAAAGTTTGGTTAATATAGAAGGTCCCTGAGCTAAGGAATCCCTCTTTGTATCGTACGAAGGGTCTAACAGGAATCATACAGCAGTGTTTGGTACCCATCGGAAGAGTATTTAATTAGCAATATTCCGGTGTTGGTTTGGAGCGTATTAATCGCTCGTGCGAATAGTTATGGACATAAGAAGTTTATGTCCATTTCTACTATTTACTCATACTCAGGTATGCGGCGGGAAACCTAGTTCCCCACCCACCTGAGCTGTTTGAAATCGTCACAGCCCACCTGTATGAATCAACCTATGACCTTTTGTTATGATACAGGGTCGAATTCCTTCATCCAATGGACAATGGGATTGTAGGGACTGTAGGATTGCATTGTGTGTGGGGCATAAATAGGCAGGCCGACCACATCCAGCTCTCACTCTTCAACGGTTCTCATTGCTGAAAATCGGGTGCTGGATGTCCAGGCGCATGCGATCGTTTACCCTTGTGCGTAAGTTTCTCTCCGTTATCATTGTCTTTCTGTGAGCCAATTTCTCTCATCTCTCTCCGTCTCTCTCTCTCTTTCCCTTCTCTCTCTCTCTCGTATCTCCCCTAGACTAGTATTGTATTGTATTAGATAGTATTGTTTAGTTCTGTGGTTAGGAAGTCTCTGTTATATTGTAGTGTATCATTTGTACTGTTATCCCCTTTTTACAAGTATACTAGATATAATACAGTTAATAGGCTTTGGAACCTAAACCAGTATCTGTGTATTTTCTATAGTGTTAAGTGTTCACTTGAGCGTCGGTGACGCTCAAGCAGCTTTGTAGTTAGTCAGGTTACACAAGGTTGCACTTACACCCTGTATTCACATTAAGGTATTCCGTGTATTTCATTGGTATAAGGTTTAGACATAAAGGTATAGCGTTGTGAGCGTCTGCGCCGCTGGTGATCTCCTCGTGGTCTCGAGCGTCCGCTACGCCATAGCGAATCATTACTCTAGTCATAGCCAATAACGTGTCCTGTGATCGCTGGGCCGTGAGCGAACGTGACGCTTGAGCGTCTCGCCTACGGCTGAGCGATCGTTACGCAACTAGCGTACCATTACGGTACTTCTTAAGTAAACAGCGTACAGTGTTCTTAGCTTCATAAAGGGTTGTTTATACGACAAGGGAATTTAAAATTGTCAGTACCGTAATGGTACGCTAGTTGCGTAACGATCGCTCAGCCGTAGGCGAGACGCTCAAGCGTCACGTTCGCTCACGGCCCAGCGATCACAGGACACGTTATTGGCTATGACTAGAGTAATGATTTGCTATGGCGTAGCGGACGCTCGAGACCACGAGGAGATCACCAGCGGCGCAGACGCTCACAACGCTATACCTTTATGTCTAAACCTTATACCAATGAAATACACGGAATACCTTAATGTGAATACAGGGTGTAAGTGCAACCTTGTGTAACCTGACTAACTACAAAGCTGCTTGAGCGTCACCGACGCTCAAGTGAACACTTAACACTATAGAAAATACACAGATACTGGTTTAGGTTCCAAAGCCTATTAACTGTATTATATCTAGTATACTTGTAAAAAGGGGATAACAGTACAAATGATACACTACAATATAACAGAGACTTCCTAACCACAGAACTAAACAATACTATCTAATACAATACAATACTAGTCTAGGGGAGATACGAGAGAGAGAGAGAAGGGAAAGAGAGAGAGAGAGAGACGGAGAGAGATGAGAGAAATTGGCTCACAGAAAGACAATGATAACGGAGAGAAACTTACGCACAAGGGTAAACGATCGCATGCGCCTGGACATCCAGCACCCGATTTTCAGCAATGAGAACCGTTGAAGAGTGAGAGCTGGATGTGGTCGGCCTGCCTATTTATGCCCCACACACAATGCAATCCTACAGTCCCTACAATCCCATTGTCCATTGGACGTCGGAATTCGGCCCTGCATCATAACAAAAGGTCATAGGTTGATTCATACAGGTGGGCTGTGACGATTTCAAACAGCTCAGGTGGGTGGGGAACTAGGTTTCCCGCCGCATACCTGAGTATGAGTAAATAGTAGAAATGGACATAAACTTCTTATGTCCATAACTATTCGCACGAGCGATTAATACGCTCCAAACCAACACCGGAATATTGCTAATTAAATACTCTACCGATGGGTACCAAACACTGCTGTATGATTCCTGTTAGACCCTTCGTACGATACAAAGAGGGATTCCTTAGCTCAGGGACCTTCTATATTAACCAAACTTTCAGAAACTATCAAAGGGACCATGATCTATAAACTACATTAATTGTGAAAATATGTAACGAATGAGTCGCACGCTACGACTACATAAACTCTACCGTAAATACGCATACCGCGCCTGCGAGTGCACGTTATTGCGGGTATGCGCCTTCACGGGAGAGCGTACGCATGCGCAGCACGGACCAGTGTGCGGTGCAAATATGGCAACGTGCATAGAGATATTTTTCTGACTTTGACAGTCCACCCTTTGGCAGTCAATAATAACTGCCACAAAACATTTAAGGAGAAAAATGCAAGTCAGGGGTTAATTGATTTCCATGGTGGGGTAAGGAAGAAGAGAGGAGTAGGTGTGAAGAGGGTATGACCTAGTGAGAAAGTAGAAGCATGTGTGTATGAGTCCATGTTTGGAGGGTCATGTATCATCGTGCCGTACGTGTTGTAAATCAAGCTTCGAGGTATTGCGAAGTATACATTTGAATTCCTTCTTATCCTGTGGTACAGGTCTGTGGATGGGCTGTCAAACTTTACCGAGCTCTTTTCGGATTTTGAACAAAATGGGGAGCACATTTTAGTTGATGATACATGAATGGGGGAGGTATGTGGTTGCTGATATCTGTGCCTGTATTCCCTATCGTCTATGTGTGTCATTACCTGAGGGTTGTAGAGATGAAGATAAAGAACACTTATGGAAAATGCAATGATATTCTATGTCAGGGAAATGTACATCTGTCGTCGAAGTTGTGTTCGGTATCTGTTGAGAGTCGTCTTCTTTGCGCTGTATTGCTCCTTGGGCATGAGCAAATAGCTTTGTCTGAGCCATCAGATTTACAAAAAATGTTGGGCTAGCGTGAGTTTAAAAGTACTAGGGAAACTGGGGATCCATGGCAAAGTTCATCAAGTGTCCATATTTAAAGTTGTCAAATCTTCTTCTTTGGTCAATCCGTTGTCTGTATACATCTCGTCTCGTCAGCTTCCTCGTCCAAGGGGGTCTTTGTATCTTGGAGAAAAGCAGAAAAACAGGTGAAAGAAACGGACCGTATAATCGCATTTTCATCACATCCTGGTTTCTATCATTGGGTCATAAATCAAATCCAGGTTAATTACAGTTTCCTCGCTCCTCAAGCTCATCACTCTTGTACTTTGTTTGCACCTCATTAAAGCCTGCCCGCATCTAAATATCAATCCAATCGATATAACGACACCCAAGATACATAGTAGAAACTTTCCAACATCCATTATGACTCCTTGAGCCCAGTCTCCTAAACCGGAGAACCAATTTCGCGGGTTCAACCATGACACCCAACCAGTCAGCTCATTACCTACAGCAGCAAGGGTGAGATTGTGTTTTCGACGAAATTCCCACTTCAATTGGAGAATATCATCCATCTTTTGGTCTATGACCTCTACCGGATCCTCGGTGCTATTCGTGATATAAGTGCAACACTTTATGCCGTACTGTGTTGCCAATGTAACACAATATCCGCCTGTTACTGCTGTAAGATAATTAAGAACCATCCTATGCTGAACTAGTTCTGTTTTATAAGCTTGAAGTTCTCTTCCAGTGTATCTAAACGTGTCATCATACATTTCAGTGATATTATCTAACAAATTGGCGAGTGCGGAAATGTATCTATAATTCATCACTCCTCGAGCGGTGCGAGTGAAATCTAACGCTACCAGAACCTGAATCCCGGTGGATTCATGGATAAGATCGGAGGCCGGATGCTCTAACCTTTCTGACAGTTGTCTTTTAACTCGGTGCTCGTAATGAGTGTGAGTATAAGGAGCTTGGGCACCACGGTGTATGTCCTTCATTTTGTCATGTGTAACAGTCATCACTTCAGGCAATACTTTTCCAATATAACACAATCCTTCAGAGTTTGGGGCAAGCCACTTGTACGCCTTTCTCCCGCATATGAAATATGCGTCATCGGGGAGAACATATGGGACGGAGAAGGACATTACCATGTTACAAACCTTCCAGGTGAAATCTCCTGACCCTAATTCTTCCATCTGCCTAATGCACGTATCAGTTTGTACGATATGTGCACAGTATCCTGGTGATACCTCTCCAACTCTAGTAATCCTATTTCCTAAGGTATATCGATACCGGAAAGATTTTCCTCTACTGGCTATGTGGCGTACAAGCTCTGTATCTGTAGGCATTCTATCTGCTCTGTGTGAAAAGGTCATGGTAAGGTTGCTCCATGACACTTCCCAATTTCCCGGTTTTCTGGGATTGGAGATATTGAAACATAAGAGGGACCTATCCACATGGTATTGGTGGAGCTTCAAACTAGGAGGGCTGGAGATATTAAACCTCCGGTCCACCGGTCTCCCACCACTTAGCTCAAGTACCTCCCCTAACGTTAAAGGAAATGGTACTAGCCCTGATTTGCTATGACCCTGAGGTACTTGAGAGCATACCCAACAATCTGTTTGGTTTAACACATTACCCACTAAAGAGTGATAGTCACTCAATGGATGCCGGTCTATATGGATATTAAAACTAGATTGGCATTTCTTTATGCATCCATCTTCAACCAGATTATCACAGAGCCTACAGATACAATTTTCTTCAGCTAACAATCCATCACAATTTCTTCTATCGGATCGTTTTCTGATACTCGCCTTTGCTTGTTGGTTTGGTTGATCTTGGAAAACTACGCCTCCATCATCATAATCGGAACCCATTCCAGAACCTCTCTCGACCTCTATGGTACTCTCGCCGGAACAGACTGCTCTGGTCAACATCATGGTTAACATCAAAATCCGGATCACAGTCTCTTGGGGCAAGTCCATCTTTGAGGAGGAAATAGAGAAGAATGAGAAGGGGGAAAAAAGAAATTTCAAGGAAGAGGGGATGGGAAGTGGAGAAAAACAATAAAAGGGAGAAGGGAGTCGACAACTGCTTTCGGTCTTCAAGGCTCAGGTGCCGCCTCAGTCCTCCTGGAACAGACACTCCAGTGATACAACCTCTACCGTCTGTTCCTTATCACGGGACTTCTCTGGATCAGCAACCTTTTTGCAGTGGGATGAATGGACCCAAGTCTCTCTCTCAGCCACCTTCAATGCTGTGGTGCTAGTCAATAAGACCTGGTATGGTCCTTCCCATCTATCAATAAGACAACCTGAGCGTAGAAAATTTCGTATCATTACATAATCCCCAGGTTCAATGTCATGACAATTACTATCTGGTAAATCAGGAATCATCAACTTCAGATTATCATTTTGATTCCTCAACTGCTTACTCATGTTAATCAAGTACTTTACAGTTACTTCATTGTTACATTTCAAATCATCCTGAGGGTTAATCATGACATGCGGTTGTCGACCAAACAAGATTTCAAAAGGAGACAGATTAAGAGGGGACCTGGGAGTGGTTCTGATGCTATACAAAACAATGGGTAAAGCTTCTGGCCACGTCAATCCTGTCTCTGCCATTACTTTACTCAATTTATTTTTAGTAGTGCTGTTCACTCTTTCGACCTTCGCGCTCGCCTGTGGACGGTACGGAGTGTGCAGCTTGCTATCAATTCCCATCAACTTACACATTCCTTGAAAGACATCACCTGTAAAATGGGTACCCCTATCACTTTCAATGATTCTAGGGATACCATATCTACATACAAATTCCTGCACAATTTTCTTAGCTGTAAACATAGCGGTATTTGTAGCTGCTGGGAAAGCTTCGACCCAATTCGAGAAAACATCTATACAAACAAGTACATATTTCAAATTTCGACATGGGGGTAATTGAATGAAGTCAATTTGTATTACCTGGAAAGGGCCGCCGGCAGGTGGGATATGGGATGGTTCTGTAGGTATTGCTTTTCCAATATTCTTTCTCAGACAGGTAAGGCATGACATTGCTCTTTTACTCGCATGAGAGGAGAATCCTGGGGCGCACCAGTATGCTCTTACCAATTTGCACATCCCCTCCTTGCCTAGATGAGTCAGCCCGTGAGCTGCTTCAGCCAGACATGGAAGGTATGCCCTGGGGGCCACTGGTTTACCATGTCCATCCGTCCAGAGCCCTGAGGACTCCTGGCCATATCCCTTTGCCTTCCAGACTGCTCTTTCCTGTGTGGAACACAAATTCTGCATCTCACACAACTTTTGTGTGTTGATGGTATTAAATACCATCAGTTGTGTGGTGTCTGTCTGTATGGGGGTAGCAGCTGCAAGCTTTGCGGCTTCGTCTGCTCGGCTGTTACCAAGGGATACTGGGTCTTGGCTATATGTATGTGCTTTACATTTGATAACAGCCACTCTGTCGGGTTCCTGTATCGCTGTTAGAAGCCTTTTTATGTGAGCTGCATGCGCTATCGGTGTACCAGCCGCCGTCATGAAATTTCTGAGCCGCCATAGGGCTCCGAAATCATGTACTACCCCGAAGGCGTATCTAGAATCGGTGTAGATATTGGCTGACTTACCCTTAGCCAATTCACATGCTCTGGTTAGGGCGACCAGTTCAGCAACCTGGGCTGAGTGAGGTGGGCCTAGCGGTTCCGCTTCTATGGTGTCTTGGTCATCTACGACTGCGTATCCAGTACACAAGTCTCCCGAGTCTGACTGTCTATGACAACTACCGTCCGTGTAGAACGTGAGTTCTGCATCTTCCAGTGGGTTGTCACTGATGTCAGGCCTTGCGGTAAAATTTTGGGTCAAATATTCCATACAATCATGTGTATCTCCCTTTGCATTAAATCCTCCTTCCCCATCACTCTCACCTTCCACCCTTTGTGTCTGACCAGGCACACCTGGGAGAAATGTTGCAGGATTTAATGCACTGCATCTCCTTATGGTGATGTTTACTGGGGCCATTAATGCCAATTCCCATCTTGTAAACCTTGCTGATGAGACGTGTCTGGTTTGGGCAGAATTCAATAAGGCAGATACCGCATGCGGTGTATGGATTGTGAGGTTGTGGCCTAGCACGACATCTTCGCTTTTCGTCACTAGCAATGCTATCGCCGCAACGCTACGCAAGCATGTGGGGAGGGATCGCGCTACCGTGTCTAGCTGGGCGCTGTAGTATGCGACTGGCCTGCTGGCGTCACCGTGTTTTTGGGTTAGTACACCTGCTGCGCACCCAGCACTTTCTGTTCCGTATAGTTCAAAGGGTTTCCCATAGTCTGGCATACCTAGTGCTGGTGCCTGCGTTAGGCACTGTTTGAGTCTCTCAGATGCTGTTTCGGATTCGTCTGTATGCGAAATCCGGTCAGGTTTGTTTGAAGAGACCATTTCCTGCAAAGGTAACGCCAATATGGAAAACCCTGGGATCCAATTACGGCAATACCCACACATTCCTAAAAACGTCCTGATCTGTTGCTGGGTTTGTGGCAGTGTCATGTCTCTAATGGCTTGGATTCTATCAGCGGTCAGGTGTCTCAGTCCTTGTGTTAGACAGTGTCCCAAATATTTTACCTTAGTTTGGCATAATTGTAACTTGTCTTTGGAAACCTTGTGACCTGTGTCTGAAAGATGAAACAGGAGCTGTTTCGTATCCTTCAGAGATGCTTCCAGTGAATCTGAACACAGTAATAAATCGTCCACATACTGTATCAATACTGATCCACTGTCTGGTTGGAAAGACTGTAAACAATCATGCAAAGCCTGAGAAAATATACTTGGACTATCTATGAAACCTTGGGGTAACCGAGTCCACGTGTATTGGACTCCTCTGTATGTGAATGCAAACAAATATTGGCTGTCAGGGTGCAGAGGTACCGAAAAGAAAGCGGAGCAGAGGTCAATAACAGTGAAAAATTTGGCAGTGGGAGGAATTTGCATTAGGATGACAGCTGGATTAGGCACTACGGGGAACTGACTCTCAACTATTTTGTTAATCCCCCTTAGATCCTGCACTAGCCTGTAACCCCTCCCCCCACTCTTTTTAACAGGGAAGATGGGACTATTGGCTGTGCTGGACGTTCTTACTAGAATGCCCTGTTGTAGCAAGCGTTCTATTACTGGGAAAACTCCTAACTCCCCCTCTGGCTTCAGAGGATACTGTGGGATTTTTGGAGCTATCCTACCATCTTTTACTTGTACAACTACTGGAGCTACGTTTGCCATTAATCCAGTGTCCTGTCCATCTTTTGTCCAAAGTGACTCTGGTATCTGAGATGTCATCTCTTCTACTTGGGATGGGTTCCTATTTGTCATAATGGAATGTGACATTAATTTTGATGGGGAGTCTAACATGTCTCGTACCTCCTGAGCGTGATTCTCAGGAATGTCCAAGAATACACCTTCAGGAGTACAATAAATGACGCAACCCATTTTACATAGTAAGTCTCTCCCCAGGAGATTAGTTGGTGCCGATGCAGCCAGCAAAAAGGAATGCTTGGTATGCAAAGGCCCTATTGTAATCTCGGCTGGTTTGCTAACAGGGTAGTGCTGGACTACTCCTGTTACTCCCATGGCTGGAATTGTCCTACCAGTGGTTCTCATGCCCACTGTCGAATTTATCACTGACTTGGCCGCCCCTGTGTCTACAAGAAAGTTTAAAGTTTTACCAGCTACATTGATTGCAATCTCTGGTTCGCTTCCAAGACTGGCAATCAATTTAACTGGCTGCAGATTACAGGTGTGGCCACACCCCTATTGGGTATGCTGACCTCCCTGAATCCCATTGGCAGCAACTACTTGTGGGGGAGTTAGCTGGGAACTACCAGAGGCCTGCCAGTCTCTGTTCGGGGGATATCTTTTTGTTTCCCCTGTATGTGGCTCAAAACTCCGCCTCTGTGGACCCTGCTCCCAATGTCGTGTGTTGTGTTGTTGTCTAGGGGGTTGAAAAGATCTTTGTACATTCTTTGTTCTACATTCTCGTGCAAAGTGTCCCGGTCTGTTACAAGAAAAACATGTTATTACACTTGCCTTACCCACAGGATTCGGTGGTACATACGCAGGCTGCCTTGTGGTCAGCGCCTGTATACTTACGGACATCAACTTATCACTTTGCGACTCCCTGTGTCTAGTGATGTTTTTGTCGTGATCAACAGCAGCCTCTCTCAAGGTGGACACTGACAGACCTCGCCAACATGGTTGTGTGGTCTGTACCCTAGCTTTTAATGTTTCTTTCAAACCATCCATCAGTACAGATACTGCTACTTCTCGATGGTTTGGGTTGGTCTTAATGTCTTCTATACCAGTGTATTTTGCCATTTCTGATAGTGCCCGGTGGAAATATTCTGCTGCCGTTTCGGACTCCTTTTGCTTAATGGAAAATATTTTATTCCATTTAACAACGGCTGGGAAATACTCCTTTAGCTGTAAATTTATCCTTTTTACATTATCCTGGTCGTACACATCTGTAAGCGGTACATCTTTATCTAGTCCACAATCAGCCAAGAATTTAACTGAGTCGACATTGGAAGGTAAGCAAGCTCTTAGCACTATCTGCCAATCCTTATTATTGGGCTCTAAAGTGTTTCCTAGATCCCTGATGTATTTTTGGCTTGCCACTAAATCTTTTCTGGGGTCTGGGAATTCAGACACTATGGTCCTCAATTCCATTCTAGTGAACGGGCAATACATGGCAATGTTCCTGACGGGTGTGGCTCCTGATGCATCTGTTTTCCCATTGGGAACTACTATCACCTTTACAGGAGCAATTCTAACAGCCTCATTCTGCGTAGATTCTACAACTTGTGGTACAATTGTTTCAGTGTAATGCATGGTGCCGTACTTACCCGTTGACACGACCTCACCTATCCCTCCGCTAGGGGCCTTAACTAATCTCGTGGGTGGTGCAGTTCCTACTGTGGTTTCTGATATGGTGGCCGCTAGAGAGAGCGCTGAAATTGTTGCCGAATCTTCTTCTTGATCACACTCCTGAGGAAGGTTCAAAACAGGGTACATCTTGCACGGGTTAATACCTGCATGAGTTATTTGGTTAACATCATTAACATTTACAGGGTTACTAAGAGTTTGTGTTTTACAACCCAGTGCGTTTCTCTCCGTAATCAACTTCTCTCCTGCAATGTATGGTGGAGGTGGAGCTGTGGCTATCAGCTTCCTGACTGCCCCAGATCCCGCCGCCAGAGCCAAACCTCTCTGTATCTCACCTTCCTGGTGCCATAACTGTAAGTAATCATGATGCTGAATTCGTCTCTTTGATGATTTTACGAGACATATCCTCCTCCTTAAATTTTGTAACACGTCTGGACTGAAGCTACCTATTCTTGGGAATTTGTCCCTGTCTTGTACAGTCATTCTCTCCCATTCATCACATAAAGATTCTGTGTGACTTCCATATTTTTCACACATTACATATCGTGCCGACCCAACTGGTCGGTTCACAGAATCAACCTGAACCAGGGTTGATCGCCCCCTACCTGAGCAACTGGCCCCCATAGTCTGCAGGTGTTGCTTAGTCCTCCTTGGATTTCTGTATCAAGGTTTTCAGCAAGCCTTTACAGACAACCAAATTACTCCACAGTAGGCCGGCGGTGGCGGTTTACCGAGTACCCCACTCACTCGCCCACCTCGACCAATACGACCTGATCACACCGATATGGTGCTGGCGTACTCGATACAGGGCCCCTATGGAACCTTCAGTTTACTGGAACATATGAGGGTTACCCGCAGGACACTTACTCTTTCCAGTAAAGGTGGGGTTGTTAGATAGTTCCTGAGTGACCAGCGAACTTCCCTTCCAAAAATAAAAAATTACACAAATCACGTCAGAATGTACAGATAGCGTTTGTGACCACTTTACTCTAATGGTATTAGGTCAGATTACTAACTACTGCACACAATTACGTGTGGTCCAATCGTTCAGTACATAAGCACTACTTGTCATGTACTGAAAGATCAATGGAATCGATGTTTCCGCCGCGATTCCTTCAGCAAGAGCTTATGGCCTATATGGGTTCTGCACCAACACCCCAGGCGTTGTGCCACTGGACTTTTATAGCGGACCTCTTTAGTACCTTACGACCTCCTGGTCTTGTTACCTTCTGTTAATGACCTCCTGGTCTGTTACCTTATGGTCCGCTATACTCTAATGCTCAAATATTATTTAACCAGGGATGCCTCCCTAGCCACCGTATATGTCACTTACACGTGTGTCCCTTGACGAGTACCCGACTTTCCTTTTGGTTCCACCTTAAAGTTATATAAACTTTTGTATACAAAACCACACTCACTCAACACATGTACACTTTTGTTTCTATATCTATTTCTGCGCAGAAATTGTCTTCAGTCCAACAGTGTTACTAATTAGGAGCAGGATCTGTTAAGCTAAATTTCAGATTTTCCAAAAATAGATTTGCGTTATTTACCGCGTCGCGTTATTTACCGCTGTGCGTTACTTATCGCCTTTGCGCTAATTATCGCTTTGCGCTAATTCAACTTTTCGTGACTTGAGCTACGTGGGCGTAACCAGACGCTACGTTGCGTAATGTACGCTGCGTGCGTCTGCCGTTTGGATTGCGTACGCAAGTCTTTTGTTAGGGACACGTGTACGCAAAACAAAGATCCACCGTAACACAATTTCTACCTTTATCAATGTAGATGATCCCTGATCATCTACCGCACACCACACTGACTGTCTTATCTCCCAGACAAGCCGTGTGTTGGTCTATACTTTAACTATTACATCTACTATGGAATAACAGCAAATCTCTTTTTGCACTTTCTATCAACTATAAAACTTGGCAAACAGGAATAGTGATATACGAAATTTGAAAAAGAAATGCAGATAAATGTATGCGTGCGTGTATACGCAAGACAGAAGAAAAATAAAACAGTTTTAAAAGACACAAGCGTTTTGTTCTTACTTCCGGTTCCCGGATTCCTTCAGCACTCTTTATCTAAGCGAAGCAGACGCTTATCCAATCAGCACTGCAAGGAATATGATCCCGCCCTTTGCTGATGGATAATGTCTGCTGATCTACCTAGTGCAGATATGAGAAGGATAGGACGAGTCCCCAATTGACAATGCTAAATTCCCTTGTCGTATAAACAACCCTTTATGAAGCTAAGAACACTGTACGCTGTTTACTTAAGAAGTACCGTAATGGTACGCTAGTTGCGTAACGATCGCTCAGCCGTAGGCGAGACGCTCAAGCGTCACGTTCGCTCACGGCCCAGCGATCACAGGACACGTTATTGGCTATGACTAGAGTAATGATTCGCTATGGCGTAGCGGACGCTCGAGACCACGAGGAGATCACCAGCGGCGCAGACGCTCACAACGCTATACCTTTATGTCTAAACCTTATACCAATGAAATACACGGAATACCTTAATGTGAATACAGGGTGTAAGTGCAACCTTGTGTAACCTGACTAACTACAAAGCTGCTTGAGCGTCACCGACGCTCAAGTGAACACTTAACACTATAGAAAATACACAGATACTGGTTTAGGTTCCAAAGCCTATTAACTGTATTATATCTAGTATACTTGTAAAAAGGGGATAACAGTACAAATGATACACTACAATATAACAGAGACTTCCTAACCACAGAACTAAACAATACTATCTAATACAATACAATACTAGTCTAGGGGAGATACGAGAGAGAGAGAGAAGGGAAAGAGAGAGAGAGAGAGACGGAGAGAGATGAGAGAAATTGGCTCACAGAAAGACAATGATAACGGAGAGAAACTTACGCACAAGGGTAAACGATCGCATGCGCCTGGACATCCAGCACCCGATTTTCAGCAATGAGAACCGTTGAAGAGTGAGAGCTGGATGTGGTCGGCCTGCCTATTTATGCCCCACACACAATGCAATCCTACAGTCCCTACAATCCCATTGTCCATTGGACGTCGGAATTCGGCCCTGCATCATAACAAAAGGTCATAGGTTGATTCATACAGGTGGGCTGTGACGATTTCAAACAGCTCAGGTGGGTGGGGAACTAGGTTTCCCGCCGCATACCTGAGTATGAGTAAATAGTAGAAATGGACATAAACTTCTTATGTCCATAACTATTCGCACGAGCGATTAATACGCTCCAAACCAACACCGGAATATTGCTAATTAAATACTCTTCCGATGGGTACCAAACACTGCTGTATGATTCCTGTTAGACCCTTCGTACGATACAAAGAGGGATTCCTTAGCTCAGGGACCTTCTATATTAACCAAACTTTCAGAAACTATCAAAGGGACCATGATCTATAAACTACATTAATTGTGAAAATATGTAACGAATGAGTCGCACGCTACGACTACATAAACTCTACCGTAAATACGCATACCGCGCCTGCGAGTGCACGTTATTGCGGGTATGCGCCTTCACGGGAGAGCGTACGCATGCGCAGCACGGACCAGTGTGCGGTGCAAATATGGCAACGTGCATAGAGATATTTTTCTGACTTTGACACACCGTGGGTGTACCAGTCAGTGTATGTGTTCCCTCCTCTGCCTCTCATACCCAAGGTACTGAGATTGATAAGATGGAGAGGAGAAAGCACTATATTCGTGGCTCCGGATTGGCCAAGAAGGACTTGGTAACCGGAACTTCAAGAGATGCTCACGGAGGATCCGTGGCCTCTACCTCTAAGAAGGGACCTGCTCCAGCAAGGACCCTGTCTGTTCCATGCGTTTGACGGCATGCCGGTTGAACACCGGATCCTGAAGGAAAAAAGGCATTCCGGATGAAGTCATCCATATCCTGATCTAAAGCCAGGAAGGATGTAACCGCAAAAACATTATCACCGCAATTGGCGAAAATATGTTGCGTAGTGCGAGGCCAGTAAGGCCCGATGGAGGAAATTCAACTGGGTCGATTCCTACATTTCCTGCAAACAGGAGTGTCTATGGGCCTGAAATTGGGGTCCATTAAGGTTCAGATTTCGGCCCTGTCAATTTTCTTCCAAAAAAGAACTAGCTTCAGTCCCTGAAGTTTAGACGTTTGTAAAAGGGTTACTGCATATACAGCCTCCTTTTGTGCCTCCAGTGGCAATTTGGGATCTCAATGTAGTTTGGGTTCCAAAAGTCACATTGGTTTGAACCACTTAAATCTGTGGAGTTAAAATATCTCACATGGAAAGTGGTCATGCTGTTGGCCCTGGCCTGGGCCAGGCGCGTGTCAGAATTGGCGGCTTTATCCTGTAAAAGCCCTTATCTGATTTTCCATTCGGACAGGGCGGAATTGAGGACTCGTCCTCAGTTTCTCCCTAAGGTGGTTCCAGCGTTTTCACCTGAACCAACCTATTGTGGTGCCTGTGGCTACTAGGGACTTGGAGGAATCCAAGTTGCTGGATGTTGTCAGGGTCCTGAAAATATGTTTCCAGGACGGCTGGAGTCAGGAAATCTGACTCGCTGTTTATCCTGTATGCACCCAACAAGCTGGGTGCTCCTGCTTCTAAGCAGACTATTGCTCGTTGGATTTGTAGTACAATTCAGCTTGCACATTCTGTGGCAGGTCTGCCACAGCTAAAATCTGTAAAAGCCCGTTCCACAAGGAAAGTGGGCTCATCTTGGGCGGCTGCCCGAGGGGTCTCGGCTTAACAACTTTGCCGAGCTGCTACTTGGTCAGGGGCAAACACGTTTGCTAAATTCTACAAATTTGATACCCTGGCTGAGGAGGACCTGGAGTTCTCTCATTCGGTGCTGCAGAGTCATCCGCACTCTCCCGCCCGTTTGGGAGCTTTGGTATAATCCCCATGGTCCTTACGGAGTCCCCAGCATCCACTTAGGACGTTAGAGAAAATAAGAATTTACTTACCGATAATTCTATTTCTCATAGTCCGTAGTGGATGCTGGGCGCCCATCCCAAGTGCGGATTGTCTGCAATACTTGTACATAGTTATTGTTACAAAAATCGGGTTATTATTGTTGAGAGCCATCTTTTCAGAGGCTCCTCTGTTATCATACTGTTAACTGGGTTCAGATCACAAGTTATACGGTGTGATTGGTGTGGCTGGTATGAGTCTTACCCGGGATTCAAAATCCTTCCTTATTGTGTACGCTCGTCCGGGCACAGTATCCTAACTGAGGCTTGGAGGAGGGTCATAGGGGGAGGAGCCAGTGCACACCAGTTAGTCCTAAAGCTTTCTTTAGATGTGCCCAGTCTCCTGCGGAGCCGCTATTCCCCATGGTCCTTACGGAGTCCCCAGCATCCACTACGGACTATGAGAAATAGAATTATCGGTAAGTAAATTCTAATTTTTCAGGTACCCGTGGATTCTACTTGGAGAAGAGGACCGACTGCTTCATGTCAACATAGGTAAGTATGTGTGTGTCGGCAGGTGTGAAATAAAGTTATACTTTCACGGTGTCTGTGTCCTGTTTTTATTTGGGTATTTTTTTCCCAGTAGAACTACAGGTACCAGCGGGCCCGTTTTTCTCCTGCATGCTGGTACTTGTGGTTCTCCAAGTACCAGCTTGCGGGGGAGGCTTGCTGGGACTTGTAGTACTACTAGAAAAAACAATATTCTTTAAATTTTCTCAAGGCTATCAGCCTCCCATCCGCAGCCCTTGGATGGGGGGGACAGCCTCGGGCTTCACCCCTGGCCCTTGGGTGGCTGGGGGGGGACCCCTTGATTGAAGGGGTCCCCACTCCCCCAGGGTACCCCGGCCAGGGGTGACTAGTTGGATATTTAATGCCACGGCCGCAGGGCACTGTATAAAAGTGACCCCCGGCTGTGGCATTATCTGTCCAGCTAGTGGAGCCCGATGCTGGTGTAAAAAATACGGGGGACCCCTACTCTTTTTGTCCCCCGTATTTTTTGCACCAGCACCAGGCGCAGAGCCCGGTGCTGGTTTTAAAAATACGGGGGATCCCCTGTCCGTTTTTCCCCCGAATTTTTAGAACCAGGACCGGCTCGAAGAGCCCGAGGCTGGTTATGCTTTGGAGGGGGGACCCACGCAATTTTTTTTCCGGGTTTTTCACATTCCATTTAAAAAATAAATAATATTTTAAAAAATATATAAATAATACTTGTGCCTCCAAAAAAGACAAACCAAGTACCTAATCCCTTCTAATATAAATAGATATGCTATTACCAAAAAAAAAAAACTGCAAAAAAAAAACATGTTTTTAAATTTTTTTTATTAGATTCCGCCAGCAAAGTGTGGCAGATTGAAAATGACGAATTTACTGTTTAAAAGCACTGTTGTCGAATTTACAAACTTCAATTGAATATACTTTTGTCGAATTGCCGCATTTGTACCATTGCAGAAAAGTCGAATTTGTCAAATGTCGAATTTTAAAGTCGAATTTTGAAAGCCTGTAAGAATAGGCTCCGCCCCCTTCTTCACATCAGCCTTCTACCCCTGTACCTTGCTCTCTCCTGTCTGTGCTCTCTCCCGTCTGTAGGACTAGGCCCCGCCCCCTTTTACCCTCCTGTGACTGCTCTCTCCTGACAAGTGGACCAGGCCTGCCCCCTACACGCTGCTGGTGTCTTCATTGTTACTTGGTCTGGAGCTCCGTTGAGGAGAGAACTCACGTGAGCTCATTAAGAATGAGGAACTGGGATGTTTTAATTTTATTGTGAGTAGTGTAGTGTGGTGATGTAGTATGTTGTATGGGGGGTATAGTGTAATTATGAAGTGCAGCATATGGGAGGGCTGTAGCATAGTGATGTAGTGTGGCATATGGGGGGTGGTAGCGCATAGGCGTGCGTACAGGGGTGCCTGGTGCGCACAGGCACTCCCTAATGTCCAGCACCGCTGCACGCCACGCTTGCTGTAGCACAGTGATCGCTGAGTGTGTGATCGGTGGAGCCTAGCCTGCAGCTCATTTCCGTACCTCCCACCACCGCTGCACCCGCCCCCCCTCTGCCTGCTGCTAATACTATGCTGAGTGCATTCGTCGGCGGCCTCACTGGGGGGACTGGCGTCACCTTGCAATGTGACGTGGTGATGTCCGCCCATGCTCTCCTCCCGCCCACCTGTGCTTTCCTCCTGCTGCGGTCTCTCAGTCCTAGTGTGCCGCGGCCGCCACACCACTGGCAGTGTTCCTCCAGGAGGGACTGGGAGCTGCTGGCAGACACATTCTGCTGAGACTTACTTGTCAGTGCGGGTTCCGGACGGCAGGCGGCGGGTGGGAGGGCAGACGGGGAGCAGGTGTCACAAGGAGTGTGTGGGTAACTAATTCACAATACTTCCGCTCAACGTGGCACTGCTGGTCCTTCATCTCCCATGTCTCTTCACCAGGTGGCGGGCGGCCCGGAAATTAAGTGATGTGTTGTGCAGCAGTCAGTGTGAAGTGACTGTGAGTAACACTGGTGGTGCTGATGATGCTGCTGCAGAATCTGGAAGCAATTAATTCATAAATATAATGTACTCTATCAGTGTATTATACATACATAAACATGTACATACGTGTATTTGTGTATACATGTATATGCATGTATATACATGAGTGTGTGTGCATATATATATATATATATATATATATATATGTATAAAAATAAGACTTGGGGTTTGTTTTATTAGATAGAGCATGTCCCAGTGAAGTGCCTTTTGGGGTTGTGGTTTTTCAGAAAGTTACAGGTTTTTTTTAATTAAGAGAAATATGCCCCATTATAGAGAGAGGGCATTTCAATTTGTTGCGCCTGCGCAGTGGCCGCCAGCAGGGGGTGTACTAGAGGGCCTTCACTTGAGAGCCGCAATATGGCCGCCTTCTCCCCGGTTATTCTGTAAATAGAAAAATAACCTCACAGGTTCACATAGGGCAGAGTTGCCACTACTAGTGCAGGGCTGTAACGTACAGTACTAAGGAAAAGCCATATACTAAAGCGGCACGGTGACCTCACCCCTCTCAGAGACACCAGGGCGCAGCACACTGTATGGGGTACACTTGGTACACACACCTGTTAGCTCAGGGCAGCACTATAGGGCCCTCCTGTAATGCTGTGCTGGCGGCGTGTAGTGATCAGGGCACTGGGAGACTGGCTGGCTGGTCTCCGTCTCTGCTGCCTATAGAACTTCCACCTCTGTTATATATCAGGGCTGCTCTCCTGTGTGTTCTCTTCCTCTCCTACCTCACACTGGAACTGGCCGCCCAGAGAACGAGAGGGCAGCGGCTGACATCAGAGAGGGTGCAGCAATCTGTGTGGGCAGAGCCCCTCACAGCAAGGTGTCCTTATGCTGTGCCCCGTGTAATCACTGTGATCCATACAGACTCTCACCCTGGTATGCTCTCTATTTATTATTTATTTTTTGCACTGCGGCATGCTCGAGGGAAGGGAGCAGGCACCCCCCACCCCACCGCCACTACTCCGCCAGCATCACTGCCGAGCCGGTCAGTGTTCCGGCGGCAATGAGCAGTAGGCAGCCACCAGCAACAACAGTCAGGAAGCTGTTACTCCCGGCAGCAGTAGCGTCAAGCTGCAATTCAGCCAGCGGCACGATGATCCGGGAGACAGTGGCAGCACAGGGAAGCAGTACCCCCTCCAATCGCAGCACCAACCAGGAGACTGAGGCAGCAACCCGCCCCCAGCAGCAGCACCACCCTGATGATAGGTAAGATGCATTTTGGTGTCACAAGAAGGTAGCCGGAGTAGTGGCTGGCTGTGGTCACACCCCGGGGAAAAGTGATAGTGATTTCAGTGTTCCCTTGCGCGGGGATTGAATGTGTAGATGTATGGAGGCTATGTATGTATAGATGTGAGTGGAAGTGGTTGGATGTATGAGAGCGATAGTGTGCGGATGTATGAGAGCGGCAGTGTGCGGATGTATGAGAGCGGCAGTGTGCGGATGTATGAGAGCGGCAGTGTGCGGATGTATGAGAGCGGCAGTGTGCGGATGTATGAGAGCGGCAGTGTGCGGATGTATGAGAGCGGCAGTGTGCGGATGTAGAGAGTGGCAGTGTGCGGATGTATGAGAGCGGCAGTGTGCGGATGTATGTGAGCGGCAATGTACGGCTGTATAACTGCGTCGGTGTGCGGCTGTATGAGTGCGATGGTGTGTGGCTGTATGCGTGTGGTGGTGTGCGGCGGTGTGTGGATGTATGAGAGCGGCAGTGTGCGGCTGTAAGAGTGCGGCAGTGTGCGGCTGTAAGAGTGCGGCAGTGTGCGGATGTATGAGAGCGGCAGTGTGCGGATGTATGAGAGCGGCAGTGTACGGCTGTATAACTGCGTCGGTGTGCGGCTGTATGAGAGCAGCAGTGTGCGGCTGTATGAGAGCGGGGTTGTACGGCTGTATGAGAGCGGCAGTGTACGGCTGTATGAGAGCAGCAGTGTGCGGCTGTATGAGAGCAGCAGTGTGCGGCTGTATGAGAGCGGCAGTGTGTGGCTGTATGAGTGCGGCAGTGTGCGGATGTATGAGAGCGGCAGTGTACGGCTGTATAACTGCGTCGGTGTGTGGATGTATGAGTGCGGTGGTGTGTGGATGTATGAGTGCGGTGGTGTGTGGATGTATGAGTGCGGTGGTGTGCGGCTGTATGAGAGCGGCGGTGTGCGGCTGTATGAGAGCGGCGGTGTGCGGCTGTATGAGAGCGGCGGTGTGCGGCTGTAGTATGAGAGCGGCAGTGTGCGGCTGTAGTATGAGAGCGGCAGTGTGCGGCTGTAGTATGAGAGCGGCAGTGTGCGGCTGTATGAGAGCGGCAGTGTGCGGCTGTATGAGAGCGGCAGTGTGCGGCTGTATGAGAGCGGCAGTGTGCGGCTGTATGAGAGCGGCAGTGTGCGGATGTATGAGAGCGGGGTTGTACGGCTGTATGAGAGCGGCAGTGTACGGCTGTATGAGAGCGGCAGTGTGCGGCTGTATGAGAGCGGCAGTGTGCGGCTGTATGAGAGCGGCAGTGTGCGGCTGTATGAGTGCGGCAGTGTGCGGCTGTATGAGTGCGGCAGTGTGCGGCTGTATGAGAGCGGCAGTGTACGGCTGTATAACTGCGTCGGTGTGTGGATGTATGAGTGCGGTGGTGTGTGGATGTATGAGTGCGGTGGTGTGTGGATGTATGAGTGCGGTGGTGTGTGGATGTATGAGTGCGGTGGTGTGTGGATGTATGAGTGCGGTGGTGTGCGGCTGTATGAGAGCGGCGGTGTGCGGCTGTATGAGAGCGGCGGTGTGCGGCTGTATGAGAGCGGCGGTGTGCGGCTGTATGAGAGCGGCGGTGTGCGGCTGTATGAGAGCGGCGGTGTGCGGCTGTAGTATGAGAGCGGCAGTGTGCGGCTGTAGTATGAGAGCGGCAGTGTGCGGCTGTAGTATGAGAGCGGCAGTGTGCGGCTGTATGAGAGCGGCAGTGTGCGGCTGTATGAGAGCGGCTGTATGAGAGCGGCAGTGTGCGGCTGTATGAGAGCGGCAGTGTGCGGATGTATGAGAGCGGGGTTGTACGGATGTATGAGAGCGGCGGTGTGTGGATGTATGAGAGCGGCAGTGTGTGGATGTATGAGAGCGGCAGTGTGTGGATGTATGAGAGCGGCAGTGTGTGGATGTATGAGAGCGGCAGTGTGTGGATGTATGAGAGTGGCAGTGTGTGGATGTATGAGAGCGGCAGTGTGTGGATGTATGAGAGCGGCAGTGTGCGGATGTATGAGAGCGGGGTTGTACGGATGTATGAGAGCAGCAGTGTACAGTTGTGTGAGAGCGGCAGCGTGCGGATGTATGAGAGTGGCGGTGTACGGATGTATGAGAGCGGCAGTAATGGATGGCAGCGTCATAGGGAGGGATGTCGGAATGCTGTTATAGGATTCCTAATACAAAATGGAATCCGTATAGTGGGCGGGGCTGGCACCATGGCACCACGTTGGGCTTGATGGGCAGGTAGTGCGGCAAGCACACCCAAATTGGCGTCTGACGTCGCCCGCAGTCCACACTGTTGTGAGGAGTCAGTTAATTTTGCTGTGTAGTGCACTCACAGAGGACCTACCGCCCGTCCCCTCCTCGCATCTGAGCAGCAGGTCAGGCTCTTATTTTCTTTTTAATCAGGAGAGGCCGAGTGAACTGTGAGCAGGGGGGCAGAGCTACATGGGACCCAGAGGGGCTGCTGTGCTGCCAGAGAGGGAGAGGAAGAGAGAGATGAAGCTACTGCAGATCCCCAGCTGATTGTGAGGTGCCGGGTTGAAGGGTGATGTGATCACCCTTCTCCCTCGCTGCAGCTGGGGACCGCATCTAGGCTTCCTCCATCGAGGGCATGCGGCGCAGCAGTGGGCAGCGTGTAATGAGTTTGTCTGACTCATTATACTGCTGCCTGTTGTGGACACCTCCGTCCGTACGGACTGGTGTACATGCCCAGCACAGAGGAGACAGTGTTGGTGGAAGTGCTGCCCAGCTCTGACCCTGCAGGCCTCCCTGATCTGGCTGCGGCCGCTGCTGCTGCGGCCCGAAACCCCTGCCGGTCCCCTCCATAGACTTCTGCCTGGCCAGCGCTGAGGTACTAGGGGTAGCCCAGCTGCAGGAAGGGTATGTCTCTGGCTTTCTCTCCGGCAGGGGAAGGTGACAGCGGCGGAGGAAGTGCTGCCCACCTCAGACACTGCAGGCCTCCCCGATCCAGCTGCGGCCACAGCTGATGCTGCCTGGACCCCCTGCTGGTCTCCTTTGTTGACTGCCGCATGGCCAGTGCTGAAGTACTGGGAGTAGGCCAGCTACGGGAAGAGTGTCTCTGCCTCAGGCTCTCTCTCTCTGGCAGGGGAAGGAAGGGCTGATTCTCTGGCACAACAGGGAGGGCTGGGCTGCAGGAACACAGCACTGGAAGAAACAGGAGGCCGAACTCATGACCAAAAAGTGAGCAGTGCAGTGATCAGCCCCCTGGTCTTTCCCTCTCTCTGGGTGCAGAGCTGTATTCTACAGAGAGAGCTGGGATGGGAAGAAGGGGAACGGCACCTGACATACACATACACGCGCAACACCTGACACACACACACATACACGTGCGGCACCTGACACACACACACGTAGCATCAGACACAATAAAATAAACATGCAGCACCTGACACACACATACACGCGCAACACCTGACACACACACATATACACATGCGGCACCTGACACACACACGTAGCATCAGACACAATAAAATAAACATGCAGCACCTGACACATGCATATACACGCAGCACCTGACACATGCATATACACGCAGCACCTGACACATACATATATACGCAGCACCTGACACATACATATACACGCACACCATCAGACACACTAATATACACATGCAGCACCTGACACACACATACACACGCAGCACCTTACTCACACACACATAGACACGTGCAGCACCTGACGCACACACATGTACACGCGCAGCACCTGACGCACACTCATGTACACACGCAGCACCTGACGCACACTCATGTACACGCACAGCACCTAATACACACTCATGTACACGCGCAGCACCTGACGCACACTCATGTACACGCGCAGCACCTGACACAGACATACGTATTCATGTGCAGCACCAGACATACACTTGTACACACGCGGAGCACCTGATACTCACACACATATACACCCGCAACACCTGACACACACACACGTGCGGCAGCTGACACATACACACGCACCATCAGACACACTCAGATATACACGCAGCACCTGACGCACACATACACACACAGGACCTGACACACATACACAGGCAGCACCTGACACACACATATACACGCGCAGCACCTGACACCACGCACTCACACGTACAAGCAATGCATTTCACGCCTACCTCCAGCCTCAGTTACAGGCTGCTGCCGCCTACCCCCCTCCCTGCATCAGCTGCAAAGGCAGCAAAATATTTTGACCAAAGTCTAAAGGCCGACTGTACACACTGAGCGATATGACCGCTCATATCACTCAGTGATGTCACGCCCCCGCCAGCCCTGCATGAAGGTCGTGGACGACAGTCCACATCCTTCATGCATGCCCTACCGACAGCGACGATTGTTGCCGACCCGCGGGGCAGCGCATCGTTCGTCGCTGGTGGCATATACACTTAACGATAAAACGAGCGACGTCGCTCAAGGAGGGGGGAAATGAGCGACGTCGCTCATTAAATCGTTAAGTGTGTACGGACCTTAAACAATTCGGTTTGGTAAATAAAATTATTTTGCACAGAACAGTGATGTTATACGAACATTTTCATTAAACATTTAAAAAATCAAATGTTTATTCTTACAGTGAAATTTTACATTTCTGAATAAAAAAAATAAATTTAAAAAAAGCGATGAAATTCCATAGACAAAAAACCTTACGGTTTCACATGTCCCATTAAGGCTTCTTAGACATGATCGAAATTTCAGAAACCTGTTGTAACTCTTCCACTCAAACTCCAAAAAGCAATGAAATTCCGATCATTAAGGCTGACGCCTTAATGGACGTGTTCCTTGCGCAATACAGATATGGTATGCCATCACAGCCTGTGGGTAAGTGCAGATTCAGCACTCTCACAGAGTGACATTGCTGTCACTCACACAATGGTGGAGCTGCTAATTCACAGATTTGTGTGCTCATTGGAATACACACATGCAGTCTATGCAACTGAAGGTCTGAGCGGAAGACAAAGCTGCTCAGATGAGGTATGAGTGTTGTTGATTGGTGTTATGATTCCCGTACTCCAGACCAGAGGAGATCGTATGGCTGAGGTCAGAGTACTGGGAAGATATGCTGGTTGTGGGAGCAGGAAAGCCTAGTAACCCCTGGCGCCCTAACTCCGTTGTCTCGCCCGTGTTATCAGAAATCCCCTGCGAGACTATGGTTGCTTGAGCCCATGGCAGCCGCGTTCGAAGGGCGGATTATGTCTGCCCAACCCCGATGCCCCCTCAGGTCTTAATGGGAGACAAAGGGAAATCCGAGACAGGGTGATAACAAGGGGCCCTCTGACTAAGCAACCAGGCCAGGGGTTACAAGCTAACTAACTAAATCAAAAGGTATGTGCGGACTAGCCGCCAGGGAAAAGGACAACCAAAGATCCACTGATCCGTTACTCCTATCCAGCACTGCTGGATACCAGAGTGGATCAGGGAGAGCGGAATCCTCCGCAAAAGCTCCAGGACACAAATATACTAAATAATAAACAGTAAGCGGACAAGCCGCAACACACGGCTGCGCCGTGACTCACGAACACCACAGGATGTTAAAGGTGCTCAGTCAGACTCCAGGAAAAGATGACAAATCTCTGAGTACAGGACCACTGAGGACAGGAACAACCGGCTTGAGCAGGACTGGATACTTTCTGCAACTGACATAGGCAAACAGGAAGCTGCCGACACCGACTTTCAGAACTGGAGGACAGGCAGAATCCACTGGAACTCAGGGTAGGACACGGGATCAGACACAGGGACTGACACAGGAATCCACACAGGGACTGACACAGGAATCCACACAGGGACTGACAAGAACCAGCTCAAACTTAAAGCAGACTGCAAACCAAGGAATATCATCAGCATCTGCTAACTGCAGTGAGCCAGCATATATCAGAGAGGCCTAATTAATTATCTCTAGCAGCTGGCCTGCTGCACGACTAAGCTGACAAGATGCAATCAGCAGCCAGATGAGGCTGAACACATGGGAACAAGCTGCAATTGCACAGACTCACCAGCGGCAGCAGACAAGAGTAATCCAAAACAGAGCAATGGGAAATCCTGGCATGCAAGACAACTAAATAAACATAAAATAGGAATGAACCACTACCTGTGGTTCATAACAGTATCCCCTCCTTAAGGGTGAGCTCCGAGCACCCCATGACACCCACGGGGAACATAAACAAAAGTATAACATGAAATACAGAACAAAACTGCAAAACAGGAATGAGCCACAGCCGTGGCTCATAACAGTACCCCCCCCTTGAGGAGGGGTCAAAAGACCCCAAAATTCAGACTATCCAGAACAAGGGATACAAAAAAAAACCTGACACATTGGTCTAACAGACACGAAAACAGAAACAAACTGCAACCACAGCTTGTAACAGTGCCCTCCCCTTGATGGTGGCCACTGGACACAAGACAAGGGAAAAAAAAATCTTTTTTTTTTTTTTTATCAAGGCAAGAGTCAAAAAATTATTTCTTTTTCTTCTTCTTCTTTTTACAAAGCTCTTTAGGTCTGACCAAGGTAATTCCCCAAACATTGTCTGAACTGATGGTACCACCCAGCAAGGCTGCGTTCAAATCAGAGACAGGTCTCTTACCCTTGGGAGCTGAACTTTCTGGTAAAGTACTATTATTAGAAGAAGTAGTCAGAAAAGCACATCCTGTAGTCACAACAATGGGCTGAGACTCCTGTGCCGAGTTTACAGTATTTTGTGGACTCTCAGCAGACAAGACGGGTGACTTAGAGGAACCTGAACCAATTTCTTTGGAACCATATCTTTTAATAATTGCATCACTGAATGCTGGGGGATCCTGAAGAATGGGATCTTCAGCTTTCATTAGGCTGGTCGCCCACTCAAAAGGCTCTCCTTTAAAAGAATAAATAAGATAGAGCACAATGTTCTCTGGAGTGATGCCCAGAAATGGTCTAGACAACATGATAATGTAATAGTGTTTGTAAAGCGCCAGAAATTGGGCTAAGTCCCCATCAAAGATTATGGATGTTGAGATATCAGAGTCAGGATCTGTTTCCTTCTCATCTGACTGACTGGAGTGCTTTGCTAGGACCTGGTCACTATTGACCTTACTCGAGGCTGAGACTCTCTGAACCCCACCCGGGGCTGAGACTTTCTGAACCCCACCCGGGGCAGTGACTTTCTGAACCCCACCCGGGGCAGTGACTTTCTGAACCCCACCCGGGGCAGTGACTTTCTGAACCCCACCCGGGGCAGTGACTTTCTGAACCCCACCCGGGGCAATGACTTTCTGAACCCCACCCGGGGCAGTGACTTTCTGGAACCCCGCTGGGGCAGTGGCCTCCGGGAACCCCGCTGGGGCAGTGGCCTCCGGGAACCCCGCTGGGGCAGTGGCCTCCGGGAACCCCGCTGGGGCCAGCACCTCGGATTCTTTTACTGGGACCGGGTCGTTGGCCTCCCTGACTGGGATCGGGCCATCGGCCTCCCTCTCTGAGTCGATAATAATCGAAAGTTCTCCCGGGACTATGACTTCCGGGACTTTTGCTGAAGCAATAACGTTCAGATCCTCCACTAATGCTATGCTTCTTAAGTTCTTTCCTGGGGAAGCGACTTCTAGACCCTTCTTTGGGGCTGCGTCTCTCGAGACCCCACTTGGGGATATTACTTCAAAGATCCCTTCTGGGGTTTTGCTTCTCGAGTTCCCTTCAAGAACTATGGTTTTAGATACCCTTTCTGAGGTTGCGCTCCCCAAGTCCCTACCTGGGGTAACAGCTTCTGAGACCCCTTCTGGTATGGAAACCTGAGCTACAATATTTGATGTCCCTCTATAAGCTTGGGCATCGGGTACCGCTCCAGCACTCTGGGCATCGGGTACCGCTCCAGCACTCTGGGCATCGGGTACCGCTCCAGCACTCTGGGCATCGGGTACCGCTCCAGCACTCTGGGCATCGGGTACCGCTCCAGCACTCTGGGCATCGGGCACCGCTCCAGGACCCTGGGCATCGGGTACCGCTCCAGCACTCTGGGCATCGGGTACCGCTCCAGCACTCTGGGCATCGGGTACCGCTCCAGCACTCTGGGCATCGGGTACCGCTCCAGCACTCTGGGCATCGGGTACCGCTCCAGCACTCTGGGCATCGGGTACCGCTCCAGCACTCTGGGCATCGGGTACCGCTCCAGCACTCTGGGCATCGGGCACCGCTCCAGGACCCTGGGCTACGGGCACCACTCCAGGACCCTGGGCTACGGGCACCACTCCAGGACCCTGGGCTACGGGCACCACTCCAGGACCCTGGGCTACGGGCACCACTCCAGGACCCTGGGCTACGGGCACCACTCCAGGACCCTGGGCTACGGGCACCACTCCAGGACCCTGGGCTACGGGCACCACTCCAGGACCCTGGGCTACGGGCACCACTCCAGGGACTTGCAACTCCGCTTCCACAGGAACCTCAAGAGAGGAGAGAAACATTCTCTTTTGATTCCTGAATCTATAATGGGGCTCCCTTGCCCAAGGACCCCAATTATAGGACAGAGAGCTTTTTTGTGTGGGTTGTGTGACAAGTACCTCTGCCACAGTAGAGACAGGAGTAGGTCTTGTATCATGACTCAACTTGGCCAGAGGGCAAGACTCGTCACCACACTTTGGCTTGCGCAACTCACAGGTCTGCAGATAATGGCCTAAACCCCCACAATATAGGCATAAGTTTAAGTTTCTGCGACGCAGACGCTCCTCTTCTGAGAGCCTGGGCCGCAGAAAACTTTTAAACTTTTTCTCTTCAATTAAACCAGAGGATTCTCTTGTCACCATACTGTGAACAAGAGTCTCTTTAGAGATAGATGTACTCTCAACGACTTCTGGCAAAATAAGCAAGATTTTAGTCAGAAGGTTTTGCAGTTGCTTTAGGGATTGCTGCAAAACTTCAAGTCGCTCTGGTCTCAAAGCACTGAATACAGAGTTCAGGGCTGCGAGAGATGCCTGCAGGGCTTGCATAGTTGACATAGGAGGATTTAAAACTAGACAAGACAAGACAAGGCAAGACAAGGCAAGGCAAGGCAAGGCAAGGCAAGACAAGGCAAGGCAAGGCAAGGCAAGACTAAATTTTGCTAAACAAAACAAGACTTTTTTTTTTTTTTTTTTTTTTTTTAAACACCGGACTGGATTCTAAACACCGGACTGGATTCTGCACACTGAATTCTAGACAGGACTGGATTCTAGACTAAACACTGGACTGGGCCAAAAAAGAAAAAAAGTTTTATTTCTTTTTTGTGGTATGGCTGATGATAATGTTATGATTCCCGTACTCCAGACCAGAGGAGATCGTATGGCTGAGGTCAGAGTACTGGGAAGATATGCTGGTTGTGGGAGCAGGAAAGCCTAGTAACCCCTGGCGCCCTAACTCCGTTGTCTCGCCCGTGTTATCAGAAATCCCCTGCGAGACTATGGTTGCTTGAGCCCATGGCAGCCGCGTTCGAAGGGCGGATTATGTCTGCCCAACCCCGATGCCCCCTCAGGTCTTAATGGGAGACAAAGGGAAATCCGAGACAGGGTGATAACAAGGGGCCCTCTGACTAAGCAACCAGGCCAGGGGTTACAAGCTAACTAACTAAATCAAAAGGTATGTGCGGACTAGCCGCCAGGGAAAAGGACAACCAAAGATCCACTGATCCGTTACTCCTATCCAGCACTGCTGGATACCAGAGTGGATCAGGGAGAGCGGAATCCTCCGCAAAAGCTCCAGGACACAAATATACTAAATAATAAACAGTAAGCGGACAAGCCGCAACACACGGCTGCGCCGTGACTCACGAACACCACAGGATGTTAAAGGTGCTCAGTCAGACTCCAGGAAAAGATGACAAATCTCTGAGTACAGGACCACTGAGGACAGGAACAACCGGCTTGAGCAGGACTGGATACTTTCTGCAACTGACATAGGCAAACAGGAAGCTGCCGACACCGACTTTCAGAACTGGAGGACAGGCAGAATCCACTGGAACTCAGGGTAGGACACGGGATCAGACACAGGGACTGACACAGGAATCCACACAGGGACTGACACAGGAATCCACACAGGGACTGACAAGAACCAGCTCAAACTTAAAGCAGACTGCAAACCAAGGAATATCATCAGCATCTGCTAACTGCAGTGAGCCAGCATATATCAGAGAGGCCTAATTAATTATCTCTAGCAGCTGGCCTGCTGCACGACTAAGCTGACAAGATGCAATCAGCAGCCAGATGAGGCTGAACACATGGGAACAAGCTGCAATTGCACAGACTCACCAGCGGCAGCAGACAAGAGTAATCCAAAACAGAGCAATGGGAAATCCTGGCATGCAAGACAACTAAATAAACATAAAATAGGAATGAACCACTACCTGTGGTTCATAACAGTATCCCCTCCTTAAGGGTGAGCTCCGAGCACCCCATGACACCCACGGGGAACATAAACAAAAGTATAACATGAAATACAGAACAAAACTGCAAAACAGGAATGAGCCACAGCCGTGGCTCATAACAATTGGAGGGAGGAGAGTGGTGTGGATGGGGGAACAGAAGTGTGTGGATAGAGGGAACACTAAGCAGCACTGATGGGGGGGGGGCAAAGAAACACGGGGTAATTCAGACCGCAGCAGCAGCGATCGCAGTCTGAATTAGTTTGTGAGGTGCGCACGTGCAATGGCTGCACTGCGCGTACGTACCCCAGGAGCCCAGTGAGATGCTATCAGCATCTCACTGGCTGCGATCACCCTGCCTGATTGATAGGCAGAGGGGGTTGCGGGGAAGGAGGGGGTGTGCAAACAGCGTTAGAATGCCATTGGCAGGGCATGGTCTGCACAACGGAGGCGTTTCCGGACCACTGAGGGGTGGGCTGTGGCGGTTATTTCCCTGCCAAGAGCGCAGGACCCACGAAATTTATCTTCAGGATGTCGGCTACATGAATGGGGTAAGAGTGGTGTGGATAGGGGGTAGATTAAGCAGCAAGTATGGGAAGGGAGACAGAGCGGTGCAGATGGGGGAAAGGGTGCAGATGGGTAGAAAACTGGTGCAGATGGGAGAGAAGACAGTGTGCCCTGTACTGGAGGAGACAGAGTGACGTTGAAGAGGGAAACACTGAGCAGCACAGAGAGAAGGAAACGGTGATACAGACAAGGCACAGGTGCGGAAAGACAGATGGTGCAGATAAGTTAGTACAGACTAGCACAGATGGGAGAACACAGCAGTAGGGATAGGGGAAGACAGCAGCATGAAGGTGTATAGGGGAAGCAAGTGTAGATGCATAGACAGTAGATGTGGTATTATAGTTTTAGCAATTAACCAAGATATTTTGAGGGAGCTAAATGTGTATACTAAGTGAGATGGATGTATGGAGTGAGAAGCTGTTGTAACACGGTGGGATTGTTGTGGTGACCGAATGGGATGGTTGTGGGCACTGTGTGGGATGGGAGCACCACAAAACTGCTCAGACCTTCAGTTGCATAGACTGCATGTGTGTATTCCAATGAGCACACAAATCTGTGAATTAGCAGCTCCACCATTGTGTGAGTGACAGCAATCTCACTCTGTGAGAGTGCTGAATCTGCACTTACCCACAGCCTGTGATGGCATACCATATCTGTATTGCGCAAGGAACACGTCCATTAAGGCGTCAGCCTTAATGATCGGAATTTCATTGCTTTTTGGAGTTTGAGTGGAAGAGTTACAACAGGTCTCTGAAATTTCGATCATGTCTAAGAAGCCTTAATGGGACATGTGAAACCGTAAGGTTTTTTGTCTATGGAATATATACAATGCCCCCTCTGTATAGTGCCAATAGCAAACACCGGCCAGATCTGCTGTTTTAGCCAGTGCCCCTTATAATGTCATAAAGCTCTCATGTGCTGATAAAGTACCTGGCGGCAGGTGAGTGAGGCGTTATAATAAGGGAGCGCAATAAAAAATAACAAAGTCATTGTGGAAAAGTAATGAGGCATGCTGGGAGCTGTAGTACAACTAGTGATGAGCGGGTTCGGATCCTCGGGATCCGAACCCCCCCGAACTTCACCCATTTACACGGGTCCGAGGCAGACTCGGATCCTCCCGCCTTGCTCGGTTAACCCGAGCGCGCCCGAACGTCATCATCCCGCGGTGGGATTCTCGCGAGATTCGTATTCTATATAAGGAGCCGCGCGTCGCCGCCATTTTTCACTCGTGCATTGGAGATGATCGTGAGAGGACGTGGCTGGCGTCCTCTCAGTTTCTATGTTCAGTGGGCTGCAAATTGTGCTGCAAATATCTGTGCTCAGTGTGCTGCAAATATCTGTGCTCAGTGTGCTGCAAGTGCACATATCTACATACTCTGACTGAAAAACGCTCCATATCTGACTGTGCTCAGTGTGCTGCAAATATCTGTACTCAGTGTGCTAATTGCTTTATTGTGGGGACTGGGGACCAGCAGTATTATATAGTAGGAGGACAGTGCAGAGTTTTGCTGATCAGTGACCACCAGTATTATACGTTCTCTGCCTGAAAAACGCTCCATATCTGTGCTGCATTGTAGTATATAGTAGGAGGACAGTGCATAATTTTGCTGACCACCAGTATAACTATATATATAGCAGTACGGTACAGTAGGCCACTGCTCTACCTACCTCTGTGTCATCAAGTATACTATCCATCCATACCTGTGGTGCATTTCAGTTTTGCACAGTTTGCTGACCACCACTATATACTATATAGCAGTACGGTACAGTAGGCCACTGCTCTACCTACCTCTGTGTCGTCAAGTAAACTATCCATCCATACCTGTGGTGCATTTCAGTTTTGCACAGTTTGCTGACCACCAGTATATACTATATAGCAGTACGGTACAGTAGGCCACTGCTCTACCTACCTCTGTGTCGTCAAGTATACTATCCATCCATACCTGTGGTGCATTTCAGTTTTGCACAGTTTGCTGACCACCAGTATATACTATATAGCAGTACGGTACAGTAGGCCACTGCTCTACCTACCTCTGTGTCGTCAAGTATACTATCCATCCATACCTGTGGTGCATTTCAGTTGTGCGCAGTATATATAGTAGTAGGCCATTGCCATTGATATATTACTGGCATATAATTCCACACATTAAAAAATGGAGAACAAAAATGTGGAGGGTAAAATAGGGAAAGATCAAGATCCACTTCCACCTCGTGCTGAAGCTGCTGCCACTAGTCATGGCCGAGACGATGAAATGCCATCAACGTCGCCTGCCAAGGCCGATGCCCAATGTCATAGTAGAGAGCATGTAAAATCCAAAAAATAAAGCTCAGTAAAATGACCCAAAAATCTAAATCAAAATCATCTGAGGAGAAGCGTAAACTTGCCAATGTGCCATTTACGACACGGAGTGGCAAGGAACGGCTGAGGGCCTGGCCTATGTTCAAGGCTAGTGGTTCAGCTTCACATGAGGATGGAAGCACTCATCCTCCTGCTAGAAAACTTAAAAGAGTTAAGATGGCAAAAGCACAGCAAAGAACTGTGCGTTCTTCTAAATCACAAATCCCCAAGGAGAGTCCAATTGTGTCGGGCCACTCCTAGATGGGCCAGGTGTTTGTGTCGGCCACTTGTGTCACTTAGTTTAGTCACACAGCTACCTCATTGCACCTCTTTTTTTCTTTGCATCATGTGCTGTTTGGGGACTATTTTTTTGAAGTGCCATCCTGTCTGACACTGCAGTGACACTCCTAGATGGGCCAGGTGATTGTGTCGGCCACTTGTGTCGCTTAGCTTAGTCACACAGCTACCTCATTGCGCCTTTTTTTCTTTGCATCATGTGCTGTTTGGGGACTATTTTTTTGAAGTGCCATCCTGTCAGACACTACAGTGCCACTCCTAGATGGGCCAGGTGTTTGTGTCGGCCACTTGTGTCGCTTAGCTTAGCCATCCAGCGACCTTGGTGCACCTCTTTTTTTCTTTGCATCATGTGCTGTTTGGGGACTATTTTTTAATTCTGCCATCCTGTCTGACACTGCAGTGCCACTCCTAGATGGGCCAGGTGTTTGTGTCGGCCACTTGGGTCGCTTAGCTTAGTCACACAGCTACCTCATTGCGCCTCTTTTTTTCTTTGCATCATGTGCTGTTTGGGGACTATTTTTTTGAAGTGCCATCCTGTCTGACACTGCAGTGCCACTCCTAGATGGGCCAGGTGATTGTGTCGGCCACTTGTGTCGCTTAGCTTAGTCACACAGCTACCTCATTGCGCCTTTTTTTCTTTGCATCATGTGCTGTTTGGGGACTATTTTTTTGAAGTGCCATCCTGTCAGACACTACAGTGCCACTCCTAGATGGGCCAGGTGTTTGTGTCGGCCACTTGTGTCGCTTAGCTTAGTCACACAGCTACCTCATTGCGCCTCTTTTTTTCTTTGCATCATGTGCTGTTTGGGGACTATTTTTTTTACTCTGCCATCCTGTCTGACACTGCAGTGCCACTCCTAGATGGGCCAGGTGTTTGTGTCGGCCACTTGGGTCACTTAGCTTAGCCATCCAGCGACCTTGGTGCACCTCTTTTTTTCTTTGCATCGTGTGCTGTTTGGGGACTATTTTTTAAATCTGCCATCCTGTCTGACACTGCAGTGCCACACCTAGGTGGGCCAGGTGTTTGTGTCAGCCACTTGGGTCGCTTAGCTTAGCCATCCAGCGACCTTGGTGCACCTTTTTTTCTTTACATCATGTGCTGTTTGGGGACTATTTTTTAAATCTGCCATCCTGTCTGACACTGCAGTGCCACTCCTAGATGGGCCAGGTGTTTGTGTCGGCCACTTGTGTCACTTAGCTTAGTCACACAGCTACCTCATTGCACTTCTTTTTTTCTTTGCATCATGTGCTGTTTGGGGACTATTTTGTTGAAGTGCCATTCTGTCTGACACTGCAGTGCCACTCCTAGATGGGCCAGGTGTTTGTGTCGGCCACTTGGGTCGCTTAGCTTAGTCATCCAGCGACCTCGGTGTACATTTTAGGACTAAAAATAATATTGTGAGGTGTGAGGTGTTCAGAATAGACTGAAAATCAGTGGAAATTATGGTTATTGAGGTTAATAATACTAAGGGATCAAAATGACCCCCACATTTTATGATTTAAGCTGTTTTTGAAGTTTTTTTGTAAAAAAACACACCCAAATCCAAAACACACCCGAATCCGACAAAACATTTTCAGGGAGGTTTTGCCAAAACGCGTCCAAATCCAAAACACGACCGCGGAACCGAATCCAAAACCAAAACACAAAACCGAAAAATTTCCGGTGCACATCACTAAGTACAACCTGTCTTGTGTTATGTAAGGAACACACTTATACTACAATTCCCAGTAAGGGAAGATTTATAGAGTCAACACCTCATTCATCCACTGTGAAAGTTACAGCCAATAGGAGCAAGCGTAGCATTGGCTATGGTAATGCAGTGATTACATCAGGCTTAGCCAACCTGTGGCTCTCCAGCTGTTGTAAAACTACAAGTTCCATCATGCTTTGCTATCAGGTAATGCTAAAATTGTGGCAGAGTGTGTAGTTTTACAACATCTGGAGAGCCACAGGTTGGCCAGGCCTGGATTACATGGTGCACACAACGTGACAGACAGATATAGCAGCCAATCACAGCTGTCAGTGAGTCAGAGATGGAGAAACCCCACAGAGATGGATATTTATAACAGTATTTAATACACCAACATGGGAACAACACATCCATACATACTGGTTGCCTGGTTACGCAGGGGGAGGGGCTCTGTTGTAGCTCCACCTACAGCATCATTATATTCCTCTCCCTGTGATGTCACCAGTCTATCTGGGCAAATTTCTTATGCTCATTTCTCCCAGCTCCTCCAGGCCCAGTGTGACAAGAACACTGGAATAGTGTTTGAGGGCAGGTGTGTTTGTCCCAGGTTCTTGCCTTACATGTTTTAGAAAATGTAAACTTCTAGGAAAATGTTTTTGTTTTGTTAGAACCTTTTCAGTTTGCTGGAAAAGCTGGATAAGGGCCCTGAGAGAGAGAGAGAGAGAGAGGGCAAGTTCCGGACATTGGGCCCAGTACGGATCTTTGGCCTCACAGAGGGCTAATCAGGGCTTTCAGCTGTGCAAGAGCCTTATAGGGCTGCTAGCCTGATTAGTGTATGCAGACTGCCTGAGGAGACTGGAGAATCTCTGTGAGAGAAACACGCTTCCTTATACAAGTGAGCCATACAGTATTGACTGGAAAACTTTGTGTTTTTGTTTAGAGACAGTTAGGAACATCTTGTGTTTAGTTAGTGCCGGATATGCAAGGTATTTTCTTTTGATGTTTGTTTTATTTTCTGTTTAATAAAACTGGTTGTGGCCAGTTGCACCACAAACTGGACTTGTATGATTGCTCAGCTGCTGCTTGCTGCCATTTACCCCAGGAAACAGCACCTTGTTCCCTTATAGTTTTACACCAGATATAGTTATACACCCGTCCCATACACCTAATGCAGCATGGAGGGGCTCAGTGAGGGCGGCAGTGTAGGTGTGTAAGTGTCTGATGGGGTCACGCAGAAAATAAAAGGACAGCTGTCCTGCCTCATAATCCAGATATACCCTCACTCTGTCACAGCGGATATCGTCAGCTACCCGGATCCACCTACGGTCATGTATCACTGAGTACTGATTCTTACGTCTACACAAACACCAGGACTTGTCATTCTCCCCAATTTGTGACTGATTTTCTCCCCTACCTATACTGGGATAACACATCCCCACCCTCCAGTACTGTGACTTACGGACATCCACCTCCCAGTAATGTCGCCCAGAGGAGAATCTTCTGGTGCTTATTACATGAAAGTATGGAACTCTCTCTGGTGTTTCTGGATATCTCTGGATTATTGACTTGTATGCAGTTTTTCTGTTATCAGATATTTGTATACCTTCACCAGCTGTGGTTACATCCAGTAATAGGTCTGTAGCTTCCTGCACATAGATCCCTGTATTTATACCTGTTATTATATCAGATAATGTGTGTAATGTCCCTGAGATGAGACCCACATCCATATCTCCTGCACCATGGACCTGGGTATCATGTCTCTCTGTGTCCTCAGTATCACACAAGTCCCCTGTGTCTGGTTCCTGTAAGACAGTTACTGGGTCAGACATGTTACACAGATCCTCAATGTGACGCATCTTCCCGGACAGCTCGTCCTTCTTTATTTCCAGCTGCCGGATCAGATCAGAGACTGAGAGTGAAACGCGCTGTTCCTGCCTGGAGATCTCACTCAGGACTCTCTTCTCCAGGTCGTCCAGCTGTCTCCTGATGTCTCTGAACAGGGCAGTGACTGTCTCTGTTACACCTGCCGCTTTTCCTTCCTCTTCTTTCCTGCGCTCCTGCAGACTCTGGACTCTTTTCTCAGTCTCCTCTCTCTTTATGGTCAGTTTCTGCAGAGCATCTCTCAGCTTCTCCTTTTTCTTCTCACAGACCTCACCCAGGATCACCACATTGTGTCCCCGATGTTCTCCAGCTGAACAGTACACACAGATACAGGCAGCATCCTCAGTGCAGTAATACTCCAGGATCTTCTTATGGACGGAGCATTTCCTGTTCCCCAGGGCAGTGGTGGGATCACATAAGACGTGTTCTGCTGACTTGCTGTGTACTCTCAGGTGTTTATCACACAGAGAAGCCTCACACAGCAGACAGGATTTAGCAGCAGGTACAGGAGAGTCCACACAGTAAGTGCAGAAGATCCCAGTCTCCTCCTGATCTGGCCGAGTAGACAGGAACCTCCCCACTATGTTACACAGCGTTATGTTCCTCTGCAGTACAGGACGCTCCTGACACTCTGCTCTGCAGTCAGGACAGGTATAAGCTCCAGCCCCCTCCTGTGTATCCAGCACACGATCAATACAGACCCGGCAGAAGTTGTGGCCACATCTCAGGGTTACAGGATCTGTATAAATGCTCAGACAGATGGAACAGTCCAGCTCCTGTCTCAGATCAGCAGACGCCATCGCTGGAAGCAGAAGAGAGAAATGAAAGTGAAAGTCTCAGAAACCAGTGTGTTTCCTGTTCTCCACCCACAGTGAAGCTGAGATCAGTTATACTAAAGGATAGGAGCCAATACATAAAGGAACAGTTTAAAAAGTTTTTTTAACCCTTCGCTGAGAGACCCAGCCATTCTGATTGTTGTTCTATGGTCAAATTTCAGAGAAGGAGCGATAAACTTTTCAGTACCTTCGTATCATGTCATTTATTATCCGTTGACCGATAAAGCAGAACAATGTGCTAGTCGCGATTGCTGCAACAGCCCTTCCTTTGTCTGTACTGACGTAACGCTTCTGAGTGCCTGTAGTCACTGCTGTACGGAGAAATTGCCTCTGCCAGGAAAACGAAGAAGATGCAGCAAATACATCAACAAGGATAGAAAACACAATGTTACTGTAACATTTTTTATAATTTTCTGTGTGTGGAGCAATCAAAATGTATGTGTGAGGAATGCTGAAAAATACTGTATAGGAAAAGTAATTATTAATAATAATAATAATAATAATAATAATAATGTTTTCTGGGTGAATTAATAAAACAATTAATAGTTGAAGATTAACAAGGGGTTTCTATTTCCATTCCTATACAATACTATAGAATTCCTAAAAAAAAACCCGCAGAAATCCAGCGTCAGCGTTCGTGTCACAAAATTTGGCATCACTACTGGAGGGTTAATAAATTATATACACTGCTCAAAAAAATAAAGGGAACACTTAAACAACACAATGTAACTCCAAGTCAATCACACTTCTATGAAATCAAACTGTCCACTTAGGAAGCAACACTGATTGACAATCAATTTCACATGCTGTTGTGCAAATGGAATAGACAACAGGTGGAAATTATAGGCAATTAGCAAGACACCCCCAATAAAGGAGTTGTTCTGCAGGTGGTGACCACAGACCACTTCTCAGCTCCTATGCTTTCTGGCTGATGTTTTGGTCACTTTTGAAAGCTGGCTGTGCTTTCACTCAAGTAGTAGCATGAGACAGAGTCTACAACCCACACAAGTGGCTCAGGTAGTGCAGCTCATCCAGGATGGCACATCAATGCGAGCTGTGGCAAGAAGGTTTGCTGTGTCTGTCAGCGTAGTGTCCAGAGCATGGAGGCGCTACCAGGAGACAGGCCAGGACATCAGGAGACGTGGAGGAGGCCGTAGGAGGGCAACAACCCAGCAACTGGACCGCTACCTCCGCCTTTGTGCAAGGAGGAACAGGAGGAGCACTGCCAGAGCCCTGCAAAATGACCTCCAGCAAGCCACAAATGTGCATGTGTCTACTCAAACGATCAGAAACAGACTCCATAAGGGTGGTATGAGGGCCCGACGTCCACAGGTGGGGTTGTGCTTACAGTTCAACACCGTGCAGGACATTTGGCATTTGCCAGAGAAGACCAAGATTGACAAATTCGCCACTGCGCCCTGTGCTCTTCACAGATGAAAGCAGGTTCTCACTGAGCACATGTGACAGACGTGACAGAGTCTGGAGACGCCAAGGAGAACGTTCTGCTGCCTGCAACATCCTCCAGCATGACCGGTTTGGCAGTGGGTCTGTAATGGTGTGGGGTGGCATTTATTTGGGGGGCAGCACAGCCCTCCATGTGCTCGCCAGAGGTAGCCTGACTGCCATTAGGTACCGAAATGAGATCCTCAGACCCCTGAGGAGGGGGTTACGGTCCAGGCCACAAATAGTCATAGGAGGCTACATCCTTAGTATAGGAATGTTCCAGGAGCGAGCAAAAGAGATATCCATGAAGATTTTGATTGTTGGTAAATTGACTGCATCCCCCTTATGACCAGGTAATTTTTTTATTATTATTTTACCCCCCTCCAGCATAAGTTCAATATTTATCTTAATCTCCCTCACCCCTAATGGTTAAAGTTTCCCCCTGGCGGTTACCCCACCCCCCATGGGCATATACCTATACTCAGTTGTCGAAATGGAAATTTTGAAGTGGGGGTATGGAAAAGTGAAGGTTGTAATTATGCGCGTGCTCCGGAAAAGAGGGTGTGGCCACTAAAAAGGGGCATGGTCACTGAAAAGGGGCGTGTCCTTGTCAGGAACTGGTGTAGAATCCAGAATTTGGGATCAGGTACCAAGTGGTTGACGTTACCCAGAACAGAGGCGCGGAGTCTAACACACCAGAAGGTTTTTACCAGGGAACCCCGCAAGGGGATATGGGGTTTGCGGCTCCTGACGTGCAGGTCGCGGCCCCATGTCTGAGTCACTTGATACCTGAACTGGACTAGAGTTATGGCAGAGGTGTTGTATGATAGTCCAGATGTATACGGCAAACTGCAGGGGTAGCAGGAACAAACGGGAACTGCAGAAGGTGGCGGGGTGTGCATGGCCAGATGGTACATTGGGGCTGTGGAGATGGAACAACAGCAGGAACATTAGGAGAGACATAGGAAGTAGCGGTACACGGACGGACTGGGGTGCAGACACTTGGAGACAGGGTAACTGTAGTCGGCAGACTAGGTTCGTCAGCAAGATGGTGAAGTTGGAATTCAATGCAGGAGCAAGGCAAAACCCACTGGACAGATGAACTGAGACCAGAGAGCAACCAGAGAGCAGAACACTGCATGGAGTAGCTATAATTGGAAAAGCATCTTGGGATTGAGAAGCTTAAAAGAACAGGCTGGACCAATTAGCTGTGAGCACCAAACAGGCCCCCCAGTAATTAATATATCATGCATGTCACGATCCGGGTAATTTCTCATCAGTGTTTACCTTCCAAATGCCTCCTGAGACTGGCCCAGCGTTCCAAGCCTGGATTCTATCTGCGCTGTCTGCGTGCAGCGCGCTGCACTCTATTGCCTCAAGTCTCTTCACTGTGATCCAGACAGCATCACTGTTAAAACCCACATGCAAGTTACAAACAGTCTTTCCCTCCAATTTCAAACATGGGCGCAGCCATGTTTGTTTACATCACATGTTGCTTTACAGCCTATCAACTGCACACTGATATCTGCCTGATTACCCAGCAGCTGCACTCTGGACTCTTCCTAATTACCCAGCCAATACCTGCTCATACCTCCCAACTTTCTTTTCCTGCGGAGCAGGACACTCGCGCGGCGAAAAGGGGGCATGGCCTCCAAAAGGAGGCGTGGCTTTGCGGGAGGACCCGCGATCGCGAGTCACGTCCCTGTTTTCGTCACTGAGGGGGCATGCCCAGCGCTCTGTTAGCCGCTGGCATGCTCCCTCTCCCTCTGACTCCACTGAATAGACGCTGTGCGCATGCGCACAGCGTCTGTTAACCGCTGCTCTGCTAAGCAGGGCAGCGAGAGACGGAGCCTCCCAACTGCCCCCCCCCCCCCCCCCACCGCGGGACACTGCGGCCCGCGGGTGGGACAGCGGGACAGTCCCCAAAAAACGTGACTGTCCCGCGAAAATCGGGACAGTTGGGAGGTATGCCGGCTTGCCAGCTAGTATAAATATCCTGCATTAAGGCTGCCTAATTGTCAGTGGTTTGGTTGTCTAACCCAGTGATACAGTACATGTCTCTCCTGTCTGTGGTTTATCCAGCTTGTTCTTCCAGGTATTCCAGCTCCACTGAGACCCACACCAGTTACCATCCTGCGGTGCAGCCTGACTCCGCAGTGTTCCCGCATTGCATCCTGCGCTAGGCACGCCCCAAAAATGATGAAAACGGGTGTTGCTGCACTAGTCCACGCACACTCCCCCAAAGCTCCATCCACTCCTCCAGAGACCACACCCCTTTTTGGCCGTGGACACGCCTGTGGCGCGGCAGGTCCCGACCAGCAAACGACTAAAGTTCGGAGGTATGTATTTGTGCTGAGATTACACGTGTGTCTATCTATGTGTGCTGAGATTACATGTGTGTCTACGTATGTATGTGTGTTTATATATGTGTTCTGAGATTACATGTGTGTCTATCTATGTGTGTTGAAATGACGTGTGTCTCTATATGTGTGCTGAGATTACATGTGTGTCTATGTTTGTGTGCTGAGATTACATGTGTGTCTGTGTGCTGAGATTACGTGTGTCTATATATGTGTGCTGAAATTACATATGTGTCTATATGTGTGCTGAAATTACATGTGTGTCTATATATGTGTGCTGAGATTACATGTGTGTCTATATATGTGTGCTGAAATTACGTGTGTCTATATATGTGTGCTGAGACTACATGTGTGTCTATATATGTGTGCTGAGATTACATGTGTGTCTAAATATGGGGGCTGAGATTACATGTGTGTCTATGTGTGCTGAGATTACATGTGTGTCTATGTATGTGTGCTGAGATTACATGTTTGTCTATGTATGTGTGCTGAAATATCATGTGTGTCTATGCACAGTATGTGTGTCTATATGTGTGCTGAGATTACATGTGTGTCTATCTATGTGTGCTGAGATTACATGTGTGCCTATGTATATGTGTGCTGAGATTACATGTGTGTCTATATATGGATGCTGAGATAACATGTGTGTCTATGTACAGTATGTGTGTCTATCTATGTGTGCTGAGATTACATGTGTGTCTATCTACGTGCGCTGAGATTACATGTGTGTCTAAGTAGTGTGTCTACGTATGTATGTGTGTCTATCTATGTGTGATGAGATTACGTGTGTGTCTATGTGTGCTGAGATTACATGTGTGTCTATCTATGTGTGCTGAGATTACATGTGTGTCTATGTATGTGTGCTGAGATTACACGTGTGTCTATCTTTGTGTGCTGAGATTACATGTGTATCTATGTATGTGTTTCTCCAGTATTTGTGCTGAGATTACCAGGTTAATGTAGTAGGGTCCAAGTTGTGGAGGTTCGGGATTTCAGCCGAGATTGGCCGCATTTTTAAAGTGGCAATCATCTATCTATGTGTGCTGAGATTACATGTGTGTCTACGTATGTATGTGTGTTTATATATGTGTTCTGAGATTACATGTGTGTCTATCTATGTGTGTTGAAATGACATGTGTGTCTCTATATGTGTGCTGAGATTACATGTGTGTCTATGTTTGTGTGCTGAGATTACATGTGTGTCTGTGTGCTGAGATTACGTGTGTCTATATATGTGTGCTGAATTTACATGTGTGTCTATATGTGTGCTGAAATTACATGTGTATCTATATATGTGTGCTGAGATTACATGTGTGTCTATATATGTATGCTGAAATTACGTGTGTCTATATATGTGTGCTGAGACTACATGTGTGTCTATATATGTGTGCTGAGATTACATGTGTGTCTAAATATGGGGGCTGAGATTACATGTGTGTCTATGTGTGCTGAGATTACATGTGTGTCTATGTGTGCTGAGATTAAAAGTGTGTCTATGTATGTGTGCTGAGATTACATGTTTGTCTATGTATGTGTGCTGAAATATCATGTGTGTCTATCTATGTGTGCTGAGATTACATGTGTGTCTATCTATGTGTGCTGAGAGTACATGTGTGCCTATGTATGTGTGCTGAGATTACATGTGTGTCTGTGTGCTGAGATTACGTGTGTCTATATATGTGTGCTGAATTTACATGTGTGTCTATATGTGTGCTGAAATTACATGTGTGTCTAAATATGGGGGCTGAGATTACATGTGTGTCTATGTGTGCTGAGATTACATGTGTGTCTATGTGTGCTGAGATTACATGTTTGTCTATGTATGTGTGCTGAAATATCATGTGTGTCTATGCACAGTATGTGTGTCTATCTATGTGTGCTGAGATTACATGTGTGTCTATCTATGTGTGCTGAGATTACATGTTTGTCTATGTATGTGTGCTGAAATATCATGTGTGTCTATGCACAGTATGTGTGTCTATCTATGTGTGCTGAGATTACATGTGTGCCTATGTATGTGTGCTGAGATTACATGTGTGTCTATGTGTGCTGAGATTACATGTGTCTATATATGTGTGCTGAATTTACATGTGTGTCTATATGTGTGCTGAAATTACATGTGTGTCTATATATGTGCGCTGAAATTACGTGTGTCTATATATGTGTGCTGAGATTACATGTGTGTCTATGTGTGCTGAGATTACATGTGTCTATATATGTGTGCTGAATTTACATGTGTGTCTATATATGTGTGCTGAGATTACATGTGTGTCTATATATGTGTGCTGAAATTACGTGTGTCTATATATGTGTGCTGAGACTACATGTGTGTCTATATATGTGTGCTGAGATTACATGTGTGTCTAAATATGGGGGCTGAGATTACATGTTTGTCTATGTGTGCTGAGATTACATGTGAGTCTATGTATGTGTGCTGAGATTACATGTTTGTCTATGTATGTGTGCTGAAATATCATGTGTGTCTATGCACAGTATGTGTGTCTATCTATGTGTGCTGAGATTACATGTGTGTCTATCTATGTGTGCTGAGATTACATGTTTGTCTATGTATGTGTGCTGAAATTACGTGTGTCTATATATGTGTGCTGAGACTACATGTGTGTCTATATGTGTGCTGAGATTACATGTGTGTCTATATATATGTGCTGAAATTACGTGTGTCTATATATGTGTGCTGAGACTACATGTGTGTCTATATATGTGTGCTGAGATTACATGTGTGTCTAAATATGGGGGCTGAGATTACATGTGTGTCTATGTGTGCTGAGATTACATGTGTGTCTATGTATGTGTGCTGAGATTACATGTTTGTCTATGTATGTGTGCTGAAATATCATGTGTGTCTATGCACAGTACGTGTGTCTATCTATGTGTGCTGAGATTACATGTGTGTCTATCTATGTGTGCTGAGATTACATGTTTGTCTATGTATGTGTGCTGAAATTACGTGTGTCTATATATGTATGCTGAGACTACATGTGTGTCTATATATGTGTGCTGAGATTACATGTGTGTCTATATATGTGTGCTGAAATTACGTGTGTCTATATATGTGTGCTGAGACTACATGTGTGTCTATATATGTGTGCTGAGATTACATGTGTGTCTAAATAGGGATCCGGTCTGAAGATCGACAGTGCCTAGGTCGACAATGTTTAGGTCGACCACTATAGGTCGACAGTCACTAGGTCGACATGGATGGAAGGTCGACAGGGTTTCTAGGTCGACATCTGCTAGGTCGACAGGTCTAAAGGTCGTCATGAGTTGTTTTTTTTTTTTTTTCATACTTAACGATCCATGTGGACTACGATTGGAACGGTAAAGTGTGCCGAGCGAAGCGAAGGCACCATGCCCGAAACATGGCGAGCGAAGCGAGCCATGCGATGGGACGCGGTGCGCTAATTTGGGATCCCGGTCACTTTACGAAGAAAACGACACAAAAATAAAATAAAATCCTCATGTCGACCTTTAGACCTGTCGACCTAGCACATGTCGACCTAGAAACCCTGTCGACCTTCCATCCATGTCGACCTAGTGACTGTCGACCTATAGTGGTCGACCTAAACATTGTCGACCTAGGCACTGTCGATAAAACGAACCACACCCGTCTAAATATGGGGGCTGAGATTACATGTGTGTCTATGTGTGCTGAGATTACATGTGTGTCTATGTATGTGTGCTGAGATTACATGTGTGTCTATATATGTGTGCTGAAATTACGTGTGTCTATATATGTGTGCTGAGACTACATGTGTGTCTATATATGTGTGCTGAGATTACATGTGTGTCTAAATAGGGATCCGGTCCGAAGATCGACAGTGCCTAGGTCGACAATGTTTAGGTCGACCACTATAGGTCGACAGTCACTAGGTCGACATGGATGGAAGGTCGACAGGGTTTCTAGGTCGACATCTGCTAGGTCGACAGGTCTAAAGGTCGTCATGAGTTGTTTTTTTTTTTTTTTTTTTTTTTTTCATACTTAACGATCCATGTGGACTACGATTGGAACGGTAAAGTGTGCCGAGCGAAGCGAAGGCACCATGCCCGAAACATGGCGAGCGAAGCGAGCCATGCGATGGGACGCGGTGCGCTAATTTGGGATCCCGGTCACTTTACGAAGAAAACGACACAAAAATAAAATAAAATCCTCATGTCGACCTTTAGACCTGTCGACCTAGCACATGTCGACCTAGAAACCCTGTCGACCTTCCATCCATGTCGACCTAGTGACTGTCGACCTATAGTGGTCGACCTAAACATTGTCGACCTAGGCACTGTCGATAAAACGAACCACACCCGTCTAAATATGGGGGCTGAGATTACATGTGTGTCTATGTGTGCTGAGATTACATGTGTGTCTATGTATGTGTGCTGAGATTACATGTTTGTCTATGTATGTGTGCTGAGATTACATGTGTGTCTATCTATGTGTGCTGAGATTACATGTGTGTCTATATGTGCTGAGATTACATGTGTGTCTATCTATGTGTGCTGAGATTACATGTGTGTCTATCTATGTGTGCTGAGATTACATGTGTGTCTATCTATGTGTGCTGAGATTACATGTGTGTCTATCTATGTGTGCTGAGATTACATGTGTGCCTATGTATGTGTGTGCTGAGATTACATGTGTGTCTATCTATGTGTGCTGAGATTACATGTGTGCCTATGTATGTGTGCTGAGATTACATGTTTGCCTATGTATGTGTGTGCTGAGATTACATGTGTGTCTATGTATGTGTGCTGAGATTACATGTGTGTCTATACAGGGCTGGCTCTAGGCACGTTCGACTAGAGCGGCCGCGCGGGGCACCACCCTTAATGGGCGCCGCCATAGTCGTACCTGGAGCCGGCCCTGTACACTGCAGCTCTCCCCGCCGTCCCCGGCCTTTGACTGTTTGTGCGCTGCGCGGCGCCGGCGTCTGACGTCAGATGCCGCCGCCGCGCAGTGCGCATTGAGCGCTCAAGCGGCCGGGAACAGTCGGTGCCCTCAGGCTCAGACGGCAGCACTTCCCCTCCCAGCGCCGCCGCAGGTATTGTTGGGATCATCGGGCACTGTGTGGGTGCATATCTGTCCATGTGGGGTCATCTGCACTGTGGGGGCACTGGCACTGTGTGTGGGGTCATATCTGCACTTTGGGGGCATATCTGGCACTGTGGGGTCATCTGCACTGTGTGGGGGCACTGGCACTGTGTGGGGGCACTGGCACTGTGTGGGGGCACTGGCACTGTGGGGTCATATCTGCACTGTGGGTTGTCTGCACTGTAGGGGCACTGGCACTGTGTGGGGGCATATCTGTCACTGTGGGGTCTTATCTGCACTGTGGGGGCATTTATGTATCTGGCACTGGGGGCATTTATGTATCTGGCACTGTGGGGGAATATCTGCACTGTGGGGGCATATATTAACTGGCACTGGGGGCATTTATGTATCTGGCACTGTGGGGGAATATCTGCACTGTGGGGGCATATATTTATCTGGCACTGTGGGGGCATATATTTATCTGGCACTGTGGGGGCATATATTTATCTGGCACTGTGGGGGCATTTATTTATCTGGCACTGTGGGGGCATTTATTTATCTGGCACTGGGGGCATTTATGTATCTGGCACTGTGGGGGCATATCTGCAGTGTGGGGGCATTTATGTATCTGGCACTGTGGGGGCATTTATTTATCTGGCACTGTGAGGGCATCTATGTATCTGGCACTGCTGGGGGGCATATCGGCACTGTGGGGGCATTTATTTATCTTGCACTGTGGGGCATTTATTTGGCACTGTGGGGGCATTTATGTATCTGGCACTGCTGGGGGGGCATGTCACGTGTATCTGGCACTGCTGGAGGGCATGTCACGTGTATCTGGCACTGCTGGGGGGCATGTCATGTGTAGCTGGCATGGCTGCGGGGCATGTCATGTGTAGCTGGCACTGTTGCGGGCAGAGGCGTAACTAGGGTTTTTGGAGCCCAGGGCAAGATCAATAATGGCGCCCCCCCCCCCCCCAAAAAAAAAAATAAAGAACGGTGTCACCGTACATAAAGATGTCAGGGTGTGTATGTATAGATGTACTGTAGGTGCAGTGGTTGAAGTGGAATGAAAAAGTGAAATTAGCAATTATGCGCGCCGTAGGCACGCACGGTCCGGAAAAGGGGCGTGGCCACTAAAAGGGGCGTGCCCTTCTGTGTAGTAGGACCCCTTATACTATCTAGTACTGGTGCCCCTTTCACATTATAGCACACGGTATGAGCTGAAATTCACATTATTGCACACAGAATGAGCCAAAATTCACATTATAGGACACAGGATGAGCCAAGATTCACATTATAGAGTGAGGGGATCCTACCCCCTTAATTAACAAGGCCTGTGGGGCACTGTGGTGAGGGAGCCTACCCCCTTAATTGACAAATTGCAGAGTTTAGCAGCTGAAGGGTTGCAGCGATTTCTCACCCAAAGCTGCGGCGCTTCTGCCACCTCCGACACTCCACGTCTTCGGCGCAATCCGGGATGCAGAGCACCCGCACCGGGGATGCACCCTTTTCAGTGTGGTCCGCTGTGCTTCGAAGGGGGATATTCTCTCCTGCTGCAGGATCCCAATCTGCGCTGTCCTCCCCGCTGTTCCGCGCCGTCTTCTTTAAGCCAGCCGGGGTCTTCTGTTGGTGCTCCCGTCGCTGGTCAGTCTTCTCCTTTGCTGCAGGGCCCCGGTCCACTGAAGGTTGGATGTCCTTCCCCAGTCCTGCGGCTGGCTGGACTCCTCTTCTGCGGCATCTTCTCCACTCAGCGCGGACGGCTGTGGTCGATCCGGTGACAGGTGCAGGCGTGAGTCCTCCAGGGCCTCCTTCCTACGTGCTGATGCTGTCTGCTAATTAAAAAAATATATATACTTTCGGGTCTGTGGAGAAGTGCCGCCACTTTGAACAACATGTTGGTCGAAGTGGTGGCACTTCTCCACACACACACACACACACACATAAACCACACACATATCCATAGAACACATACACTTACTTATACGCACACATAGAACACAAACATGGAACACACACACACACACACACACACACGAAATACACAATTATACACAAACACATAAATATACACACAGATAGAAAATATACTTACACTGTCAGTGTCACCACCATTATGTCCTCCTCCAGCGGTCCTAGGGGCTCCAGTCAGCGGCAGCAGGGAGGGAGGACGTGCTGATGTCACACCGTGAGGATATGACCGCTGGTGGGCTGGGCTGTGCAGCCAGCCACCCACAACAAAGTCTGACTTAGAGTCTGTTTTGGGTGGCTGGCCACACAGCTCAGCCCACCCGCCATCATTTCCTCGCGTGCGTGCAGATGTATATATGTGTGTATGCACAGTGTATGTGTGTGGGGGTATGTGTATATATATATATATATATATATATACACACACACACACACACTGTGCATACACACACACATAAACACACCCACCCACAGATCTACACACACACACACACTGCTAACTGCACCCCCCCCTGCACCCCCTCCACTCCTAAAACATACTTTACCTGACTGCTGCTGCTCCAGTGCGTACGATCTCCTCAGCACCAACCCAGACCCAGATCACAGCTCCCGTTGCTCCCCGTCAACCCAGCAGATGGACACAGCCGGGCAGAGAGAGGGAAGAGCGCCACCTCCTCCCGCTCTGTCCGGGAGCTGAACACCAGCCGGCTGCGGTGCGACACACGCACACACTCTGGCGGCGGGCGGCGCAGCGCTGACAGTGGCATACAATGAGTCACACTGACTCATTGTATTGCCGGAGGCAGTGTGGGCAAGCGGGGGCGAGTGTGCATGATGCCCTGGCCGCCGGTGGTGCCCCCCCTCTGCTGGGCCTGCCAAGGCGCCCAGGGCACGTGCCCTGCTCGACCACCCCCTTAGTTACGCCTCTGTTGCTATGTAGGTGCATACATAGGTGTCAGCGTGTGTATACATAGGTGTCATTGTATGTAGAGGTGTCAGTGGGCATCTAGGTGTCAGCGTGTGTATGTCTAGGTGTCAGTGTGTGTATGTCGGTGTATAAATAGGTGTCAGTGTGTGTATGTCGGTGTGTCAGTGTGTGTATGTGGTGTTGTGTTACGTGTGTGTGTATGAGCTATACGGTAAAGTAACACAGGTGTGTTATATACAATAACAGATCCCACAGTACATTATTACATATTGAGTAGCCCCCTCACAGGGAGCCTTAGAGATCCCTACAGTGAACACTACATGACACACACACAAACATGATACATACATCACACACACAGTACATGAATCATATACATCACACATACAGTACATGATACATACAGGACACATACATTACATACAACATACATGATACAAACATTACATACATGAGGCACACTCATGTGACAAGACCTGGCTGGTGATACGGCCACCGGTCTCCAGGCAGTGCCTCAGGGGCTCTCTCCAGACGTCGGCGCTGAGGTCGGCAGCAACCATCCCCAGCTTGGCCACCCTGAATCAGACATTCCTCAGCAGCAGGGCCACCATGTCCCCACGGCAGAGGCTGGCTGTGGAGAGCACCGCCGCAGCCCGGGAGCTCATCACCTTCGGCATCCTGAAAGTGCAGGAGGCTGCGGAGCTGAAGCTGTGTGAGCCATATTCCCGGGGCAGAGGCTGTCTGGTGAGAGCACCACCGCAGACAGCTCACCGCGTCTGGCAGCCTGAAAGTCCGGGAGGCTGCGGAGATGCAGCTGTAAGTGAGCTGGGAGGGAGAACGCACCATGCCCTATCCAGCGCTCGGCATACTCCATTCAGCGGGGACTCGGCCGGCCCGCACCGCAGCTGGCCCGCACATCATCCAGCAGCAGCCACAGGGGCGGCCGCGGCCTCGTCAGTAAAATGAGGGCTCCCAGCAATGCAGATCTCTGTGCCTGCAAGTATGTTTGGTGAAGGAATCCTCCAACGGTGGGGATAAAAATAAAAAAACTCTTCAGTGGATATGCTGTTAGGGCGCCCCCCTCTGCAGGGTCTGTTATGGCGCCCAGGGCACGTGCCCTGCTCGCACCCCCCTATTTACGCCTCTGGCTGCGGGGCATGTCATGTGTAGCTGGCACTGCTGGGGGGCATATCATATCTATCTGGCACTGCACATTATGTGTATCTGCCAATATACTGGAGACATTGTGTGTAAGGAACACTACTGTGGCTGTTATGTGTAAGGCTGCTAATTGTGTGCGTAGAGGGGGTGTGAAAATAAGAATTTACTTACCGATAATTCTATTTCTCGTAGTCCGTAGTGGATGCTGGGGACTCCGTAAGGACCATGGGGAATAGCGGCTCCGCAGGAGACTGGGCACAAAAGTAAAGCTTTAGAACTACCTGGTGTGCACTGGCTCCTCCCCCTATGACCCCCCTCCAAGCCTCAGTTAGGATACTGTGCCCGGACGAGCGTACACAATAAGGAAGGATTTTGAATCCCGGGTAAGACTCATACCAGCCACACCAATCACACCATATAACTTGTGATCTAAACCCAGTTAACAGCATGATAACAGAGGAGCCTCTAGAAAAGATGGCTCACTACAGCAATAACCCGATTTTTTGGTAACAATAACTATGTACCAGTATTGCAGACAATCCGCACTTGGGATGGGCGCCCAGCATCCACTACGGACTACGAGAAATAGAATTATCGGTAAGTAAATTCTTATTTTCTCTGACGTCCTAGTGGATGCTGGGGACTCCGTAAGGACCATGGGGATTATACCAAAGCTCCCAAACGGGCGGGAGAGTGCGGATGACTCTGCAGCACCAAATGAGAGAACTCCAGGTCCTCCTCAGCCAGGGTATCAAATTTGTAGAATTTTACAAACGTATTTGCTCCTGACCAAGTAGCTGCTCGGCAAAGTAGTAAAGCCGAGACCCCTCGGGCAGCCGCCCAAGATGAGCCCACCTTCCTTGTGGAATGGGCTTTTACAGATTTTGGCTGTGGCAGGCCTGCCACAGAATGTGCAAGCTGAATTGTACTACAAATCCAACGAGCAATAGTCTGCTTAGAAGCAGGAGCACCCAGCTTGTTGGGTGCATACAGAATAAACAACGAGTCAGATTTTCTGACTCCAGCCGTCCTGGAAACCTATATTTCCAGGGCTCTGACAACGTCTAGCAACTTGGAGTCCTCCAAGTCCCTAGTAGCCGCAGGCACCACAATAGGTTAATTCAGGTGAAACGCTGAAAACCACCTTAGGGAGAAACTGAGGACAAGTCCTCAATTCCGCCCTGTCCGAATGGAAAATCAGATGAGGGCTTTTACAGGATAAAGCCGCCAATTCTGACACGCACCTGGCCCAGGCCAGGGCCAACAACATGACCACTTTCCATGTGAGATATTTTAACTCCACATATTTAAGTGGTTCAAACCAATGTGACTTTTGGAACCCAAAAACTACATTAAGATCCCAAGGTGCCACTGGAGGCACAAAAGGAGGCTGTATATACAGTACCCCTTTCACAAACGTCTGAACTTCAGGGACTGAAGCTAGTTCTTTTTGGAAGAAAATTGACAGGGCCGAAATTTGAACCTTAATGGACCCCCATTTCAGGCCCATAGACACTCCTGTTTGCAGGAAATGTAGGAATCGACCTAGTTGAAAATTCCTCCGTCGGGGCCTTACTGGCCTCGCACCACGCAACATATTTTCGCCAAATGCGGTGATAATGTTTTGCGGTTATATCTTTCCTGGCTTTGATCAGGATAGGAATGACTTCATCCGGAATGCCTTTCTCCTTCAGGATCCGGCGTTCAACCACCATGCCGTCAAACGCAGCCGCGGTAAGTCTTGGAACAGACAGGGTCCTTGCTGGAGCAGGTCCCTTCTTAGAGGTAGAGGCCACGGATCCTCCGTGAGCATCTCTTGAAGTTCCGGTTACCAAGTCCTTCTTGGCCAATCCGGAGCCACGAATATAGTGCTTACTCCTCTCCATCTTATAATTCTCAGTACCTTGGGTATGAGAGGCAGAGGAGGGAACACATACACTGACTGGTACACCCACTGTGTTACCAGAGCGTCTACAGCTATTGCCTGAGGGTCCCTTGACCTGGCGCAATACTTGTCGAGTTTTATAAACATGTGGAAGACTTCTGGGTGAAGTCCCCACTCTCCCGAGTGGAGGTCGTGTCTGCTGAGGAAGTCTGCTTCCCAGTTGTCCACTCCCGGAGTGAATACTGCTGACAGTGCTATCACATGATTTTCCGCCCAGCGAAGAATCCTTGCAGCTTCTGCCATTGCCCTCCTGCTTCTTGTGTCACCCTGTCTGTTTACGTGGGTGACTGCCGTGATGTTGTCCGAATGGATCAACTCCGGGTGACCTTGAAGCAGAGGTCTTGCTGAGCTTAGAGCATTGTAAATGGCCCTTAGCTTCAGGATATTTATGTGAAGTGATGTCTCCAGGCTTGACCATAAGCTCTGGAAATTCCTTCCCTGTGTGACTGCTCCCCAGCCTCGCAGGCTGGCATCCGTGGTCACCAGGACCCAGTCCTGAATGTGCTGCCCTCTAGAAGATGAGCACTCTGCAACCACCACAGGAGAGACACCCTTGTGCTTGGTGACAGGGTTATCCGCTGATGCATCTGAAGATGCGACCCGGACCATTTGTCCAGCAGGTCCCACTGGAAAGTTCTTGCGTGGAATCTGCCGAATGGGATTGCTTCGTAGGAAGCCACCATTTTTCCCAGAACCATTTCATTGATGTACTGAGACTTGGCTCGGTTATAGGAGGTTCCCGACTAGCTCGGATAACTCCCTGACTTTCTCCTCCGGGAGAAACACCTTTTTCTGGACTGTGTCCAGGATCATCCCTAGGAACAGAAGACGAGTCGTCGGAATCAGCTGCGATTTTGGAATATTGAGAATCCAATCGTGCTGCCGCAACACTACCTGAGATAGTGCTACACCGACCTCCAACTGTTCCCTGGATCTTACCCTTATCAGGGAATCGTCCAAGTAAGGGATAACTAAAATTCCCTTCCTTCGAAGGAGTATCATCATTTCGGCCATTACCTTGGTAAAGACCCGGGGTGCCGTGGACCATCCATACGGCAGCGTCTGAAACTGATAGTGACAGTTCTGTACCATAAACCTGAGGTACCCTTGGTGAGAAGGGTAAATTGGGACATGAAGGTAAGCATCCTTGATGTCCCGAGACATCATGTAGTCCCCTTCTTCCAGGATCGCAATCACTGCTCTGAGTGACTCAATCTTGAATTTGAACCTCCGTATGTAAGTGTTCAAGATTTTAGATTTAGAATCGGTCTCACCGAGCCGTCCGGCTTCGGTACCACAACAGTGTGGAATAATACCCCGTTCCCTGTTGCAGGAGGGGTACCTTGATTATCACCTGCTGGGAATACAGCTTGTGAATGGCTTCCAAAACTGCCTCCCTGTCAGAAGGAGACATCGGTAAAGCTGACTTTAGGAAACGGCGAGGGGGAGACGTCTCGAATTCCAATTTGTACCCCTGAGATATCACCTGAAGGATCCAGGGGTCTACTTGCGAGTGAGCCCACTGCGCGCTGAAATTCATTGAGACGGGCCCCCACCGTGCCTGATTCTGCTTGTAAAGCCCCAGCGTCATACTGAGGGCTTGGCAGAGGCGGGAGAGGGTTTCTGTTCCTGGGAACTGGCTGATTTCTGCAGCCTTTTTCCTCTCCCTCTGTCACGGGGCAGAAATGAGGAACCTTTTGCCCGCTTGCCCACGAAAAGACTGCGCCTGATAATACGGCGTCTTCTTATGTTGAGAGGCGACCTGGGGTACAAACGTGGATTTCCCAGCTGTTGCCGTGGCCACCAGGTCTGAAAGACCGACCCCAAATAACTCCTCCCCTTAATAAGGCAATACTTCCAAATGCCGTTTGGAATCCGCATCACCTGACCACTGTCGTGTCCATAACCCTCTACTGGCAGAAATGGACAACGCACTTAGACTTGATGCCAGTCGGCAAATATTCCGCTGTGCATCACGCATATATAGAAATGCATCTTTTAAATGCTCTATAGGCAATAATATACTGTCCCTATCTAGGGTATCAATATTTTCAGTCAGGGAATCCGACCACGCCAACCCAGCACTGCACATCCAGGCTGAGGCGATTGCTGGTCGCAGTATAACACCAGTATGTGTGTAAATACATTTTAGGATACCCTCCTGCTTTCTATCAGCAGGATCCTTAAGGGCGGCCATCTCAGGAGAGGGTAGAGCCCTTGTTCTTACAAGCGTGTGAGCGCTTTATCCACCCTAGGGGGTGTTTCCCAACGCACCCTAACCTCTGGCGGGAAAGGATATAATGCCAATAACATTTTAGAAATTATCAGTTGTTATCGGGGGAAAACCACGCATCATCACACACCTCATTTAATTTCTCAGATTCAGGAAAACTACAGGTAGTTTTTCCTCACCGAACATAATACCCCTTTTTGGTGGTACTCGTATTATCAGAAATGTGTAAAACATTTTTCATTGCCTCAATCATGTAACGTGTGGCCCTACTGGAAGTCACATTTGTCTCTTCACCGTCGACACTGGAGTCAGTATCCGTGTCGGCGTCTATATCTGCTTTAGAGCCCCTGACGGCCTATGAGACGTCTGGACAGGCACAAGCTGAGTAGCCGGCTGTCTCATGTCAACCACTGTCTTTTATACAGAGCTGACACTGTCACGTAATTCCTTCCAACAGTTCATCCACTCAGGTGTCGACCCCCTAGGGGGTGACATCACTATTACAGGCAATCTGCTCCGTCTCCACATCATTTTTCTCCTCATACATGTCGACACAAACGTACCGACACACAGCACACACACAGGGAATGCTCTGATAGAGGACAGGACCCCACTAGCCCTTTGGGGAGACAGAGAAAGAGTTTGCCAGCACACACCAGAGCGCTATATATATACAGGGATAACCTTATATAAGTGTTTTTCCCCTTATAGCTGCTGTTATTTTTAATACTGCGCGTAATTAGTGCCCCCCTCTCTTTTTTAACCCTTTTTGTAGTGTAGTGACTGCAGGGGAGAGCCAGGGAGCTTCCCTCCAACGGAGCTGTGAGCGAAAATGGCGCCAGTGTGCTGAGGAGATAGGCTCCGCCCCCTTCTCGGCAGCCTTATTTCCCGTTTTTCTGTGTATTTTGGCAGGGGTTAAATTCATCCATATAGCCCAGGAGCTATATGTGATGCATTTTTTTGCCATCCAAGGTGTTTTTATTGCGTCTCAGGGCGCCCCCCCCCAGCGCCCTGCACCCTCAGTGACCGGAGTGTGAAGTGTGCTGAGAGCAATGGCGCACAGCTGCAGTGCTGTGCGCTACCTTGCTGAAGACAGGACGTCTTCTGCCGCCGATTTTCCGGACCTCTTCTGTCTTCTGGCTCTGTAAGGGGGCCGGCGGCGCGGCTCTGGGACCTATCCATGGCTGGGCCTGTGATCGGTCCCTCTGGAGCTAATGTCCAGTAGCCTAAGAAGCCCAATCCACTCTGCACGCAGGTGAGTTCGCTTCTTTTCCCCTTAGTCCCTCGATGCAGTGAGCCTGTTGCCAGCAGGACTCACTGAAAATAAAAAACCTAAAACTAAACTTTTCACTAAGCAGCTCAGGAGAGCCACCTAGTGTGCACCCTTCTCGTTCGGGCACAAAAATCTAACTGAGGCTTGGAGGGGGGTCATAGGGGGAGGAGCCAGTGCACACCAGGTAGTTCTAAAGCTTTACTTTTGTGCCCAGTCTCCTGCGGAGCCGCTATTCCCCATGGTCCTTACGGAGTCCCCAGCATCCACTAGGACGTCAGAGAAAATATATTTATAGTGTGATAATATACGAGGCCATGCCCACCTTTCCAGGAGGCCACACCCACTGTCCCTGGGGTGTTTTGTTTTTTTGGAGGGGGGGGGGGGGGGTTATATTTTCTCGCTCAGGGTGCTAGTAGGCCTGGAGCCGGCCCTGTGTCTATATATGGATGCTGAGATAACATGTGTGTCTAGTGTGCTGACATTACCATACCTCCCAACTTTGGCCGCCTTGAAAGAGGGACACACGCGCGGCCGCTCCCGAAAAAGGGGCGTGGTCTGTGAAAAGGGGGCGTGGCTTCGCGGGAAGACCCGAGATCGTGAGCCACGCCCCCGATTTTGTCACTGAGGGGGCATGCCCAGCGCTCCGTGAGCCGCTGGCATGCCCCCTCTCCCTCTGTCTACAATGAATAGACGCTGTGCGCATGTGCACAGCGTCTATTCACCGCTGCTCTGCGAAGCAGGGCAGCGAGAGACTGAGCCTCGCAACTGCCCCTCCTACCGCGGGACACTACGTCCCGCGGGTGGGACAGCGGGACAGACCCCAAAAAACGGGACTGTCCCGTGAAAGTTGGGAGGTATGCATTACATGTGTGTCTATGTATGTGTGTGCTGATATTACATGTGTGTCTATCTATGTGTGCTGAGATTACATGTGTGTCTGTGTGCGCTGAGATTACATGTGTGTTTATATGTGTGTGTTGAGATTACATGTGTCTATCTATGTGTGCTGAGATTACATGTGTGTCTATCTATGTGTGCTGAGATTACATGTGTGTCTGTGTGCGCTGAGATTACATGTGTGTCTATCTATGTGTGCTGAGATTACATGTGTGTCTATCTATGTGTGCTGAGATTACATGTGTGTCTATCTATGTGTGCTGAGATTACATGTGTGTCTGTGTGCGCTGAGGTTACATGTGTGTCTATCTGTGTGTGCTGAGATTACATGTGTGTCTATCTATGTGTGCTGAGATTACATGTGTGTCTATCAATGTGTGCTGAGATTACATGTGTGTCTATATATGTGTGCTGAGATTACATGTGTGTCTATGTGTGCTGAGATTACATGTGTGTCTATCTATGTGTGCTGAGATTACATGTGTGTCTATCTATGTGTGCTGAGATTACATGTGTGTCTATCTATGTGTGCTGAGATTACATGTGTGTCTATATATGTTTGCTGAGATTACATGTGTGTCTATCTATGTGTGCTGAGATTACATGTGTGTCTGTCTATGTGTGCTGAGATTACATGTGTGTCTGTGTGCTGAGATTACATGTGTGTCTATCTATGTGTGCTGAGATTACATGTGTGTCTATCTATGTGTGCTGAGATTACATGTGTGTCTATATATGTGTGCTGAGATTACATGTGTGTCTATCTATGTGTGCTGAGATTACATGTGTGTCTATATATGTGTGCTGAGATTACATGTGTGTCTATCTATGGGGGTAATTCCAAGTTGATCGCAGCAGGAAATTTTTTAGCAGTTGGGCAAAACCATGGTGGTCATTCCGAGTCGTTCGCTCTGTAAATTTCTTCGCATCGCAGCGATTTTCCGCTTAGTGCGCATGCGCAATGTCCGCCAAGTAAATTTGCTATGCAGTTAGGTATTTTACTCACGGCTTTTTCATCGTTCTGTTGATCGTAATGTGATTGACAGGAAGTGGGTGTTTCTGGGCGGAAACTGGCCGTTTTATGGGTGTGTGCGGAAAAACGCTACCGTTTCCGGGAAAAACGCAGGAGTGGCCGGAGAAACGGAGGAGTGTCTGGCCGAACGCTGGGTGTGTTTGTGACGTCAAACCAGGAACGACAAGCACTGAACTGATCGCAGATGCCGAGTAATTCTGAAGCTACTCTGAAACTGCTAAGAAGTGTGTAATCGCAATTTTAAGAAGCTAAGATTCACTCCCAGTAGGCGGCGGCTTAGCGTGAGTAAATCTGCTAAAATCCGCTTGCGAGCGAACAACTCGGAATGAGGGCCCATGTGCACTGCAGGAGGGGCAGATATAACGTGCAGAGAGAGTTAGATTTGGGTGGGGTGTGTTCAAACTGGAATCTAGATTGCAGTGTAAAAATAAATCAACCAGTATTTACCCTGCACAGAAACAAAATAACCCACCCAAATCTAACTCTCTCTGCAAATGTTATATCTGTCCCCCCTGCAGTGCACATGGTTTTGCCCAATTGCTAACAAATTGGTGCTGCGATCAACTCAGAATTACCCCCTATGTGTGCTGAGATTACATGTGTGTCTATCTATGTGCGCTGAGATTACATGTGTGTCTGTGTATAATATATGTGTTAAGATTACATGTGTGTCTATCTATGTGTGCTGAGATAACATGTGTGTCTATGTGTGCTGAGATTACATGTGTATGTATGTGTGCTGAGATTACATGTGTGTCTATCTATGTGTTCTGAGATTACATGCGTATCTATGTGTGCTGAGATTACATGTGTGTCTATGTATGTGTGCTGTGATTACATGTGTGTCTATATATGGATGCTGAGATAACATGTGTCTATGTACAGTATGTGTGTCTATCTATGTGTGCTGAGATTACATGTGTGTCTATCTACGTGCGCTGAGATTACATGTGTGTCTATCTATTACCGCTTTCACATCGCTAACCCGGTAAAGAACCGGCTTTTGAACACGCTTCCGACCCGGGTCTGAACACGCTATACCCCTTTCACATCGCAGTTTGGAGCTGTGTTATTACTGGGTTATTCCCGGGTTGGTGCCTTTCACACTGAACCCGGTTCACCCTTTGAAAACATTTGTGATGTCATTATAAATGGACTTTTCTGTCTCCTATTGATGAGGTTTGAAAGGTATTACAAGGAGGTATTACTCCATACGGGCAGCACCACTTCTGTTTCTGTTGTGGTCGTGGACCTTATGGAAATTCTTTTTAAGGGCCTTTAGTTTATTGATTACCTGCTGGGAGGTACGGTGGAATCCAGAGGCTGCAAGCATCTTTGTTATGTTTTTGTACGTGATTGCATCCTTAACAGTCCCTGTCATTTGGTGGGTGATGTCCGACTCCCCTCTTATCCATAACAGCTCCCTAACCTCATCCTCACTCCAGTTTGCCATATTCTCCAAGCACTGTAACAATGTAGCACTGTGAATGTAGTATAAATAAAAACACACTGTTTAAAGCGTGCTGCCTGTTTATTTCCGGGTTCAGACAGGTGACATCATGCAGGGAGACGACCTATCACCTCCTTTTTAAGATTACCGGGTTGAATATAGCGGGTCTGAGGCTTTCACACTGCCAAATGAACCGGTTCTGAACCGTGTAGGATCCTTCTTTTTACACGGGTTGAAATACCGGGTTGTTTGACACGGTAAATTCATAATGGCGCTTTCACACTGCACCTCAAACCGGGTTGACACGGCTCAAACTCGGCAATATACCGGGTTATTTTTGCGATGTGAAAGGGGTATTAATGTGCTGAGATTACATGTGTGTCTAAGTAGTGTGTCTACGTATGTATGTGTGTCTATGTGTGCTGAGATTACAAGTGTGTCTATGTGTGCTGAGATTACATGTGTCTATGTATGTGTGCTGAGATTACACGTGTGTCTATCTATGTGTGCTGAGATTACATGTGTATCTATGTATGTGTTTCTCCAGTATTTGTGCTGAGATTACCAGGTTAATGTAGTAGGGTCCAAGTTGCGGAGGTTCGGGATTTCAGCCGAGATTGGCCGCATTTTTATAGTGGCAATCATTTACAAGGTAAAACAAAGTTGTAACAAGTGCCAGCATGCCCAAACATTAAGGGACCTCTGGTACCTATAGTCCACTTGTTAAGAAAATATTTAAATAGAGACAGGGCACCAAATATTTGAGCACTTTAGTGATGACATCTTCACCCGGTGGGCAACAGACTATTTTTTTTCCTTCAGGAGCTTGTCTGCTCCTTCCCTGCCATTGGACTTCCTGTCACTGCCTCGCACTAGTTAACATCAGTCAGCCCAAGGGGGCGGGGCAATGCTGTGGTGGGCCACCATTGGCTCGCCATGACCATTTTGAATTAAAAAAATGGTGCTGCAAGCAAGCCAATCACGGCTTGTGGCTCCAATTTTAACTGGGTCACCTGCCACTGTGCAAAGAGGTCAGCGGTGGAAACACCCCACCACCACTGAACCTACAGGTGTTACCGTGCTCTGCAGTAAGGACGGACGGGGAGAGGGTCCTCCAGGATCCACCAGGTCCTGTTGCATCGGCAGACAGTTGAATGATCTCTTTGATCCAGCCCTGCCAGACTGTTATTGCCTGCTATGAGGCCCCGTCCTCCAGGCAGTTTCTGATGATGAGATGGGGGGATAGAGCTCGTCGCTGCCTCCTCTCTATATTTGCAGGGGGTGTGGTATGGAAGGTAGATAGTAACTAGGTTGACAGTGTCTAGGTTGACCACTATTGGTCGACAGTAACTAGGTCGACATGGCCTTTATGTCGACATGGTCTAGGTCGACAGGTCAAAAGGTCGACATTAGATTTTTAATGTTTTTTTGGTGTCATTTTCTTCATAGAGTGACCGGGAACCCCAATTAGTGCACCGTGTCCCCTCCCATGGCTCGCTTTGCTCGCCATACTTCGGGCAAGGTGCCACGCTCTGCTGCCGCTTCGATCGGCACTGGTTACCGCTCCCAATTGTATGAAAAGTATGAAAAGGTTCAAAAAAGAAAAAAATCGTGAGAAACTCATGTCGACCTTTTGACCTGTCGTCCTAGAGACCCTGTCGACTTAGAAATCCTGTCAACTTAGTTACTGTCGGCCAATAGTGGTCGACCTAGTTACTGTCGTCCTAGAGACCGGTTCCCATTTGAGGGCCACACATTTGGTACTTGTCATACTCCAGTGAAAACAGCAGATTTTTCCAATGATCTGTGTTATAAATAGGTCAGTGGAAAAACCTTCTACTTTCATTGGAGTATGACTGGTGAGGCTCCGCCTCCCCTGACTCCACATCCCTGCCCTGACCTGTTCTTGGGAGCAGCTCCCTATGAAATTGGGGTCATGACCCATTATAGAGAGTAGACAGCAGCAAAGATAATAAAAAAATAACGTCTTTATTCTACACAATGGGGGTCATTCCGACCTGATTGCACGCTAGATTTTTTCACAGTGCAGCGATCAGGTCACAATTGCGCATGTGTATGTACCGCAATGCGCAGGCGCGTCGCACGGGGAACAAAGCGGATCGTTACTGTGCGAAGGATTTAACAAAGAATCCATTCGCACAGCCGATCGCAAGGAGATTGACAGGAAGAGGGCGTTTGTGGGTGTCAACTGACCGTTTTCTGGGAGTGGTTGGTAAAACGCAGGCGCGTACAAGTGTTTGACGTCAATTCCGGTCCTGGACGGGCTGAAGTGATCGCAGCGGCTGAGTAAGTTCTGGGCTACTCAGAGACTGCACAAACTGTTTATGTACCGCTCGGCTGCACATGCGCCCGCACTCTTGCACAGCTAAAATACACTCCCCTATAGGCGGCGTCTATCTGATCGCAGCACTGCAAAAAACAGCTAGCGAGCGATTAGGTCTGAATTAGGCCCAAAAAACTGTAAATCCTCTGCACAATCAGATTTATTGTCCAACTCTGTATAAATTATAATTATAATTATTTTTTAAAGTAAAATAAAACTCTTAGGGGTCTATTTATTAACATTATTTTTACAAAAATAATGTGAATAAGGAAGTTTTCTGTTTTCACACCCTTTTCACATTATTTTAGTATCACCTGAATGTATTAAAGGGCATTTGGAGCAATGTTCATGAAAAACCCTTTAATTCACTTTTTTTTAGTATTCCAGATCACATTCCCCATACTTATAATGGGAAAAGCGATCTGACCAGATTTACAAAAAAAACGCCGCAGTGTATCCTGTGATAATCTCTCCAACTCAGGCTGGCGAGATCACAGGGCAGCACTCCGATGTGCACACTTTTGCCCAGCTTTCTCTGCCCCTGGCAGAGAGAGCTGAGCGGGGACCCTGTGTATCTGATGGACACACATAGCTAATCACTGCTCCGGTGTCCACTGCTCCGCTGAGCGCTGCCGGGTGTCGGGTCCCCCATATGCTGCAATGTGACCCCGGTGCAGTAAAGTGATGCTGCAAAGCAGCAGCGCACTTTACAGCACCGGGGGTCACCGCAGCGCACAAGATCTGGCGCCCAGCAGAAGCAGCGCGGACCGGCTCCCTGGACAGATAAGTATATTATCCTGCTGGTGGGGGTCCGCAGTGCGCGGGGGTAGTCGCGATGAGGGGGGGGGGGGTCGACCAGGTGGCGGCGGTATCGGCGATGTCGGCGGGGGCTGCGCATACGCATCAGGACATCGGGGTATTTTTTACGAAAAATACCCCGATGATGCTGCAAAGAGGCATCGCAGGGACTGAGCTTGACCGCAAGCTCTGTCCCAGCATGCGATAATTGATGCATCTCTGCGATGTAATCATTTATCACAGTGCGAGTTTGGGCAATTATATCACATGACATCCGCAACCAAGATGCGGATGGTGATAAATAAGCCCCTTAGACTCTAAGGGTAATCATAAAACATTGTGTTACTATCTAATAACAGACATAAGACATACTTGCCTACTTTAAGAGTCTCCACTCCAGTAGGTGCAGTTGGCCAAACCGGGGAAGGGGCCAGGCGCATAACGCCATTAGGTCCCACCCCAGTGGTGGCAAAATGCTGTGAACTGTGTATTTGCATCATTTTAGCCACGCTCCTTAGTTATCACGGACCATAATTCCGGGTGTGTGGGGGACTGCCTGAGTAGGTAAGTATGATTTACGGATACCATCCTGCAGAATGTAGGTCATATTCCCTTTCTGCTATATGTACGATGCTCCTTCTTTATAATGTTCTTTTAACACATGGGCAAAACTGGTGTCATAGCGAAGGTGACTTATAATGTAATTAAAAGATTTTAAGGCGCTGAGAGAGTATTTACTGTTAAGCAAATGTGACATTATATCATTAAAGGGATGGTGTAAAGAGGGAACACGGTATAAAAACAATCTTCTATTAGAGATAATTTTATAATAATAAAGATAATACAGTGAATTACCTAAAGAATAATAAAAAAAAAGGGGCAGACTAGATGGGCCAAGTGGTTCTTATCTGCCGTCAAATTCTATGTTTCTAAGCATTCTGGGAATTGTCCAACCCATTTTGTGTTGTGTAAAAACAGAAATAAATATAGCACTGACTGCACTAATAGAGTACACACTGGCCGACAGACAGATATTGATGGGTGCGGAGTCAGTGTGGAGTCTCGGAGGCGGCAAACAGCAGAAAGGGTGCGGGGTGGCCTGAGAGGTGGAAGGCCGAATAGCGGCAGAGCCTGATGTGATCCGTTATATTAGTATTTATTTATCTATTTATAATGACAGTTTCTAACAAACCTACAAGTGAACAAATCCAGACACCCTGGTCACCTAGATACACAGGGGGAGGGGCTCAGCTGTAGCTCCACCCACTGCTTCATTCTATTGACTGAATATTTCACCAATCAGATTCCCATCCCTGTGATCTAATCAATATCTGGGCAGACATCTTAAATTATTATCATTCCTACTGGCTCCTGGCTCCCCCAGATATCTTTACATACCCTTCCCATACGCATAATACAGCATGCAGGGGCTCAGTGAAGGTGGTAGTAAAGGTGTGTAAGTGTCTGATAGGGTCACGTAGCTCATAAAAGGACAGCTGTCCTGCCTCATAATCCAGATATACCCTCACTCTGTCACAGCGGATATTCTGAGATAACTTGATTTCTCTTCTGTCATGTCTCACTGAGTACTGATTATTATACCACCATCTCCACAAGCCCCAGGACTTGTTATTATATCCAATGTCTGAATGATCTCCTGTTCTGTCTATACTGTGGTAACACATCCCCACCATACATCGCCCTGATTTACTGACATCCACCTCCCAGTAATGTCGCCCTGAGGAGAATCCCCTGGTGCTTATTACCTGAGGCCACTGAAATCTCTTTGGTGTTTCTGAAGGAATCTGGTCTGGTGACCAGGATGCAGTTTTCCTGTCACCAGATATGTGTATATTATTACCAGCTGTGTTTACATCCAGTAATATGTTTATCGGTTCCAGAAAATAAAAGCATACATTTATACCTGTTATTATATCAGATATTGTGTGTAATGTCCTTGAGAGACCCACATCCAGATCTGCTACACAATGGACCTGGTTATCATGTCTCTCTGTGTACACAGTATCACACAAGTCACCTGTATTTATACCTGTTATATCAGATGTGTGTAATGTCCCTGAGATGAGACCCACATCCAGATCTCCTGCACCGCGGACCTGGGTATCATGTCTCTCTGTGTCCTCAGTATCACACAAGTCCCCTGTGTCTGGTTCCTGTAAGACAGTCACTGGGTCAGACATGTTACACAGCTCCTCAATGTGACGCATCTTCCCGGACAGCTCGTTCTTCTTTATTTCCAGCTGCCGGATCAGATCAGAAACTGAGAGTGAAACGCGCTGTTCCTGCCTGGAGATCTCACTCAGGACTCTCTTTTCCAGGTCTTCCAGCTGTCTCCTGATGTCTCTAAACAAGGCAGTGACTGTCTCTCTTACATCAGCCACTTTTCCCTGATCTTCTCTCCTGCGCTCCTGTAGACTCTGGACTCTTTGCTCAGTCTCCGCTCTCTTTGTAGTCAGTTTTTGCAGAACATTTCTCAGCTTCTCCTTCTTCTTCTCAGAGGCCTCATCCAGCATCTCCACATGGTGTCCCCGATGTTCTCCAGCTGAACAGTACACACAGATACAGGCAGCGTCCTCGGTGCAGTAATACTCCAGGACCTTCTTATGGAAGGAGCATTTCCTGTTCCCCAGGGCAGTGGTGGGATCACATAAGACGTGTTCTGCTGACTTGCTGTGTACTCTCAGGTGTTTATCACACAGAGAAGCCTCACACAGCAGACAGGATTTAGCAGCAGGTACAGGAGAGTGAATACAGTAAGTGCAGAAGATCCCAGTCTCCTCCTGATCTGGCCGAGCAGACAGGAACCTCCCCACTATGTTACACAGAGGAATGTTCCGTATCATTGCAGGACGCTCCTGACACTCTGCTCTGCATTCAGGACAGGTATAAGCTCCAGCCCCCTCCTGTGTATCCAGCACACGATCAATACAGACCCGGCAGAAGTTGTGGCCACATCTCAGGGTTACAGGATCTGTATAAATGCTCAGGCAGATGGAACAGTGCAGCTCCTGTCTCAGATCAGCAGACGCCATCGCTGGAAGCAGGAGAGGGAAATGAAAGTGAAAGTTGCTGACACTCAGATACCAGTGGGGTCACATTCTGCACAGAGGGCGAGGCTGAGCTGTCACTCAGATACCAGTGGGGTCACATTCTGCACACAGGGCGAGGCTGAGCTGTCACTCAGATACCAGTGGGGTCACATTCTGCACACAGGGCGAGGCTGAGCTCATTTAAACTAAGGGACAGATTACGTAGTAAAAAATACAGTTAATTTGTTCCAAATTTGTAATAATGAATATTGACCAAAGTAATTGCTGTGACTGTGTAACTAGATAAGTATAATATTAGTATTTATTAATATATCTTACCATGTACACTCAGATGTGCATGCAAGGGGAAGGGGGGGGGGGGGGGATGGTCTGAGTACCCAGAATACCCCCTGATTGTCCAAATGTTTCTGAGATGGAGACACAAACCATGACCGTGATCGCAGCTGCAGGGAATGTCCGGAGGACCGTGGGGGCTGATGATCAGGCTCAACCATAGCAGCACCCTCTGTGTCCTCACATTCTGCAAGGTAAGTGACGCCCCTGTGTCTCAAGCGTGATGAAAACGGGAGAGTGAGATGTGGTCACCCCAAAAAAACGACACAAGACCACAACCCCTTTTACATCCAGGTATAGAGGTGGCAGGGTGAGTAGGCGCACAAGGTGACACCCACCGTAGTGACGCTAATGCTGCTTGGTAATCTGTCTGGATTAACAAATATACTGTACTAGGTGCTTCATCACGCCCTACGGGCGCTCTTCACACCGTTGGAAGGGGCTGCGCCCCTTTAACCCCTGCAGAGACGCGGACGTCGGGGAGGGGACACAAAGACGCGGGGCGGCGGGGCGGGGACACAGAGACGCGGGGAGGGGACACAGAGACGCGGGGCGGGGACACAGAGACGCAGGGTGGCAGGGAGGGGATACAGAGAGGCGGGGCGGCAGGGAGGGGAAGCAGAGAGGCGGGGCGGCAGGGAGGGGAGGCACATACGCGGGCGGCAGGGAGGGGACGCAGAGACACGGGGCAGCAGGGAGGGGACGCAGAGATGCGGGGAGAGAGGGGACGCAGAGATGTGGGGACGCAGAGAGGCGGCAGAGAGGCGGGCAGCAGGGAGGGGAGGCAGATACGCGGGGCGGCAGGGAAGGGACGCAGAGACACGGGGCGGCAGGGAAGGGACGCAGAGAGGCAGGGAGGGGACGCAGAGAGGGGACACAGACACGGGGCAGCAAGGAGGGGACGCAGTGATGCGGGCGGCAGGGAGGGGGCGCAGAGAGGCGGGCGGCAGGGAGGGGACACAGAGAGGCGGGCGGCAGGGAGGGGACACAGAGAGGCGGGCGGCAGGGAGGGGGCGCATAGATGTGGGCGGCAGGGAGGGGACGCAGAGAGGCGGGCGGCAGGGAGGGACGCAGAGATGTGGGCGGCAGTGAGGGGACGCAGAGACGCGGGCGGCAGAGAGGGGAGGCAGAGACGCGGGGCGGCAGGGAGGGGACGCAGAGACGCGGGCGGCAGGGAGGGGATAGAGAGACATGGGGCGGCAGGGAGAGGATAGAGAGATGCGGAGCGGCAGGGAGGGGACGCAGAGATGCAGGGAGGGGATGCAGAGACGCGGGGGTGGCAGGAAGGGGACGCGGGGTGGCAGAGAGGGGACGCAGAGACGCGGGGTGGCAGGGAGGGGATGCAGAGACGCGGGGTGGCAGAGAGGGGACGCAGAGACGCGGGGTGGCAGGGAGGGGATGCAGGGAGGGGACGCAGAGACGCGGGGCGGCAGGGAGGGGACGCAGAGACGCAGTGAGGGGATGCAGAGATGCGGGGGCGGCAGGGAGGGGACGCAGAGACGTAGGGAGGGGATGCAGAGATGCGGGGGTGGCAGAGAGGGGACGCAGAGACGCGGGCGGCTGGGAGGGAACGCAGAGAGGCGGAGCTGCCTGTGCACTCTCACCTGTGAAGTTGGTGTAGCTGCCACATTAGCAGGCGCGCTGTCCCCCGTCTCTGGCCTGTGGAGCCGGCAGCCCAGGCCCTGTGGTGTACAGTCCGGGAATCTGGGGATGGTGGGAGGCAGCGTTGTGTTCGGTGTGCGGAGGAGGCAGCGGGTGTCTGTACCGGCGCAGGGGGGGCTATCAAGCCTTCTCCTGCACCATCCGTCCCTCCTGATGTGTATGGCAGCGGCGGCAGCAGTTACAGGCGCGGGTGATGCTGCGCCGTAACTGCAATCTCTTCATCCATTGTGCGGACGGCGTCTGGCGGGACAGTGGGTCCCAGGCGCTGCTGCAGTGCGGGAGCTGGCGTTGGGGGTATGTGGAGGGCGAGAAGGGTGGTGCGGGCTGCGGCTGTCTGGTCGGCCGTGGTGCGGGCGGCACGGCCCGGCCACCGTGTCCATGGCGCGGATGGCTGTGGGAGGTGCTGGCTTGTGCGGCGGGTGGGTTCGGTGCGGTGGGTTAGGCTGGGCAGTGTGTGCTGGTGAGTTATGCAGGCGTCGGGGTCGGGGGTGTCTGGGCTTTCAGTGGCTGCTGGAGGGGGGTTTGGGGTGTGTGGTGCGGGTGGCATTGGGGTGTAGGTGGCACGGGAGGGGTCTGTTACCAGGCAGTGTGGGGTGTCCATGCCCCGGTGGCTTCTGGCTCAGTGGCAAACGCAGGATTTTCATGGGGGTGTTTCCGTGCACGCGCGCGTGTATGTATGTATGTATGTATGTGTGTGTGCTCGTAATTGAGTAGCCAGCACACTGCACAAGGTGTGTGTGTGTGTGTGTGTGTGTGTGTGTGTGTGTGTGTGTGTGTATGTATGTATATACATACGTACGTACATACACACATTTATACACACACACACACACACACACACAGAACATCTGTACATAGACATACGCACATACTGTACACAGCATACATGTGGACACACAGTTTACATACTAACAGTATACATGCAAACATAGTATACATGCACACAGCCACACGCACAATATACATGCACACAACATACACACAGTACACATGCACACAGCATATATACATACACACACACACACACACACACACACACACAGCATACATAGTTACACACTATACATGCACACAGCATACTGTGCATACACACAGTACACCATACTTGCCTACCTGACCCTCTCCATGAGACGATGCTGAAGTTAGCTTCTTATTCGGCCAGCTTCTTATTCACTTCTTATTCAAGCTCTAGCTTCTTATTCACTTCTTATTCAAGCTCTAGCTTCTTATTCACTTCTTATTCAAGCTCTAGCTTCTTATTCACTTCTTATTCGAACTCCAGCTTCTTATTCAGATCATTCAGTTTTGCAAGGGTTAATGAGTCTTGGGTAACAAATTTGACACCTGAAATCAACAGAGTAGGTTCCCTTACATATGACCCGCTTGTATTTCGCCTGGCCCAACGCTGTTTTGGGCATGAAATACACTGGCAAAGTGGGCACACACACCATATTTTGCCATTTTGAATAAGTAGCTGTAGTTTAGCAAGGGTTAACCAGTCTTGGGCCACAAATCTGACACCTGAAATCAACAGAGGGTGGTCACTTACATATGACGCAGTTGTATTTTGCTTGGCCCAACGCTGTTTTGGGCATGAAATACACTGGCAAAGTGGGCACACATACCATATTTTACCATTTTGAATAAGTAGCTGTAGTTTTGCAAGGATTAACCAGTCTTGGGCCACAAATTTGACCCCCAAAAACAACAGAGGGTGGTCACTTACATATCACCCACTTGTATTTTGCCTGGCCCAACGCTGTTTTGGGCATGAAATATACTGGCAAAGTGGGCACACACACCATATTTTGCCATTTTGAATAAGTAGCTGTAGTTTTGCAAGGGTTAACCAGTCTTGGGCCACAAATTTGCCCCCCAAAAACAACAGAGGGTGGTCACTTACATATGACGCAGTTGTATTTTGCCTGGCCCAACGCTGTTTTGGGCATGAAATCTACTGGCAAAGTGGGCACACACACCATATTTTGCCATTTTGAATAAGTAGCTGTAGTTTAGCAAGGGTTAACTAGTCTTGGGCCACAAATTTGACCCCCAAAAACAACAGAGCGTGGTCACTTACATATGACGCAGTTGTATTTTGCTTGGCCCAACGCTGTTTTGGGCATGAAATACACTGGCAAAGTGGGCACACACACCATATTTTGCCATTTTGAATAAGTAGCTGTAGTTTAGCAAGGGTTAACTAGTCTTGGGCCACAAATTTGACCCCCAAAAACAACAGAGGGTGGTCACTTACATATGACGCAGTTGTATTTTGCCTGGCCCAACGCTGTTTTGGGCATGAAATACACTGGCAAAGTGGGCACACACACCATATTTTGCCATTTTGAATAAGTAGCTGTAGTTTTGCAAGGGTTAACCAGTCTTGGGCCACAAATCTGACACCTGAAATCAACAGAGGGTGGTCACTTACATATGACGCAGTTGTATTTTGCCTGGCCCAACGCTGATTTGGGCATGAAATACACTGGCAAAGTGGGCACACATACCATATTTTACCATTTTGAATAAGTAGCTGTAGTTTTGCAAGGATTAACCAGTCTTGGGCCACAAATTTGACCCCCAAAAACAACAGAGGGTGGTCACTTACATATGACGCAGTTGTATTTTGCCTGGCCCAACGCTGTTTTGGGCATGAAATATACTGGCAAAGTGGGCACACACACCATATTTTGACATTTTGAATAAGTAGCTGTAGTTTTGCAAGGGTTAACCAGTCTTGGGCCACAAATTTGACCCCCAAAAACAACAGAGGGTGGTCACTTACATATGACGCAGTTGTATTTTGCCTGGCCCAACGCTGTTTTGGGCATGAAATATACTGGCAAAGTGGGCACACACACCATATTTTGCCATTTTGAATAAGTAGCTGTAGTTTAGCAAGGGTTAACTAGTCTTGGGCCACAAATTTGACCCCCAAAAACAACAGAGGGTGGTCACTTACATATGACGCAGTTGTATTTTGCCTGGCCCAACGCTGTTTTGGGCATGAAATACACTGGCAAAGTGGGCACACATACCATATTTTACCATTTTGAATAAGTAGCTGTAGTTTTGCAAGGGTTAACCACTCTTGGGCCACAAATTTGACCCCCAAAAACAACAGAGGGTGGTCACTTACATATGACGCAGTTGTATTTTGCCTGGCCCAACGCTGTTTTGGGCATGAAATATACTGGCAAAGTGGGCACACACACCATATTTTGCCATTTTGAATAAGTAGCTGTAGTTTAGCAAGGGTTAACTAGTCTTGGGCCACAAATTTGACCCCCAAAAACAACAGAGGGTGGTCACTTACATATGACGCAGTTGTATTTTGCCTGGCCCAACGCTGTTTTGGGCATGAAATATACTGGCAAAGTGGGCACACACACCATATTTTACCATTTTGAATAAGTAGCTGTAGTTTTGCAAGGGTTAACTAGTCTTGGGCCACAAATCTGACACCTGAAATCAACAGAGGGTGGTCACTTACATATGACGCAGTTGTATTTTGCCTGGCCCAACGCTGATTTGGGCATGAAATACACTGGCAAAGTGGGCACACATACCATATTTTACCATTTTGAATAAGTAGCTGTAGTTTTGCAAGGATTAACCAGTCTTGGGCCACAAATTTGACCCCCAAAAACAACAGAGGGTGGTCACTTACATATGACGCAGTTGTATTTTGCCTGGCCCAACGCTGTTTTGGGCATGAAATATACTGGCAAAGTGGGCACACACACCATATTTTGCCATTTTGAATAAGTAGCTGTAGTTTTGCAAGGGTTAACCAGTCTTGGGCCACAAATTTGACCCCCAAAAACAACAGAGGGTGGTCACTTACATATGACGCAGTTGTATTTTGCCTGGCCCAACGCTGTTTTGGGCATGAAATATACTGGCAAAGTGGGCACACACACCATATTTTGCCATTTTGAATAAGTAGCTGTAGTTTAGCAAGGGTTAACTAGTCTTGGGCCACAAATTTGACCCCCAAAAACAACAGAGCGTGGTCACTTACATATGACGCAGTTGTATTTTGCTTGGCCCAACGCTGTTTTGGGCATGAAATACACTGGCAAAGTGGGCACACACACCATATTTTGCCATTTTGAATAAGTAGCTGTAGTTTAGCAAGGGTTAACTAGTCTTGGGCCACAAATTTGACCCCCAAAAACAACAGAGGGTGGTCACTTACATATGACGCAGTTGTATTTTGCCTGGCCCAACGCTGTTTTGGGCATGAAATATACTGGCAAAGTGGGCACACACACCATATTTTACCATTTTGAATAAGTAGCTGTAGTTTTGCAAGGGTTAACTAGTCTTGGGCCACAAATCTGACACCTGAAATCAACAGAGGGTGGTCACTTACATATGACGCAGTTGTATTTTGCCTGGCCCAACGCTGATTTGGGCATGAAATACACTGGCAAAGTGGGCACACATACCATATTTTACCATTTTGAATAAGTAGCTGTAGTTTTGCAAGGATTAACCAGTCTTGGGCCACAAATTTGACCCCCAAAAACAACAGAGGGTGGTCACTTACATATGACGCAGTTGTATTTTGCCTGGCCCAACGCTGTTTTGGGCATGAAATATACTGGCAAAGTGGGCACACACACCATATTTTGCCATTTTGAAAAAGTAGCTGTAGTTTTGCAAGGGTTAACCAGTCTTGGGCCACAAATTTGACCCCCAAAAACAACAGAGGGTGGTCACTTACATATGACGCAGTTGTATTTTGCCTGGCCCAACGCTGTTTTGGGCATGAAATATACTGGCAAAGTGGGCACACACACCATATTTTGCCATTTTGAATAAGTAGCTGTAGTTTAGCAAGGGTTAACTAGTCTTGGGCCACAAATTTGACCCCCAAAAACAACAGAGGGTGGTCACTTACATATGACGCAGTTGTATTTTGCCTGGCCCAACGCTGTTTTGGGCATGAAATATACTGGCAAAGTGGGCACACACACCATATTTTACCATTTTGAATAAGTAGCTGTAGTTTTGCAAGGGTTAACTAGTCTTGGGCCACAAATTTGACCCCCAAAAACAACAGAGGGTGGTCACTTACATATGACGCAGTTGTATTTTTCCTGGCCCAACGCTGTTTTGGGCATGAAATACACTGGCAAAGTGGGCACACACACCATATTTTACCATTTTGAATAAGTAGCTGTAGTTTTGCAAGGGTTAACCAGTCTTGGGCCACAAATCTGACACCTGAAATCAACAGAGGGTGGTCACTTACATATGACGCAGTTGTATTTTGCTTGGCCCAACGCTGTTTTGGGCATGAAATACACTGGCAAAGTGGGCACACACCATATTTTGCCATTTTGAATAAGTAGCTGTAGTTTAGCAAGGGTTAACTAGTCTTGGGCCACAAATTTGACCCCCAAAAACAACAGAGGGTGGTCACTTACATATGACACAGTTGTATTTTGCTTGGCCCAACGCTATTTTGGGCATGAAATACACTGGCAAAGTGGGCACACACACCATATTTTACCATTTTGAATAAGTAGCTGTAGTTTTGCAAGGGTTAACTAGTCTTTGTTTGTACATTTTTCCTACCTTATATCTGTCTGTTTTTACCCAGTTTTTGTTTTTTCACAGTTGTTTACAATTGTAAAGTTCAACGGAATTTGCTGCGCTATATAAGAATCTGATAATAAGGAGATTTATTTTCAGAACTTAACTTTGTTAAATCTCTTTCTGCGAGGTACACTGGATTCCGCAGGGAATAACATTGGGGTGTAGAGTTGGATATTGATCCGAGGCACCAATAGGCTAAAGCTTCGACTGTTCCCAGGATGCCTTGCACTGCCTCCTCTATAACCCCGCCTGCATGCACAGGAGCTCAGTTTTGTTAACCAGTCCAATGCAGTAGCAGGTAAAAGATACGACAACAGTTAGTAGCCACACAGACCCACATTCTCACAACAGGAGAAGGTACCAGCGGCTAATGCCATACAAACCCAAAGAAGCTAAGTGTGTCAGGGTGGGTGCCCTGTGGAATCCAGTGTACCTCGCAGAAAGAGATTTAACAAAGGATAAGTTCTTTCCATAAATCTCCTTTTCTGCAGCTGGGTACATTAGTATTCCACAGGGAATAACATCGGGGATGTCCTAAAGCAGTTCCTCATGGGTGGGGATGCAGTGTAGCGGGCACAAGAAACTCGCGTCCAAAGGAAGCATCAAGGGAGGCGGAATAATCAAAGGCATAGAACCTCATGAACGTGTTCACTTAGGACCACGTAGCCGCCTTGCACAATTTTTCGAGGGAGGAGCCACGGCAGGCCGCCCAAGAAGGTCCAACAGCCCGAGTAGAATGGGCCTTGATAGTTGCAGGAGCTGGAAGACCAGCCTGTACATAAGCTTGTGCAATCACCATTCTAATCCATCTGGCCAAGTTCTGCTTATTAGCAGGCCAGCCACGGTTTATGAAAACCAAAAAGAACAAATAGAGAATCCGATCTCCTAATGGAAACGGTTCTCTTCACGTAGATACAGAGAGCCCGTACCACATCCAAATACCGCTCTTTGGAGGACAAATCAGGAGAGATAAAGGCCGGAACCACAATCTCTTAGCTAAGGTGGAATGATGACACAACCTTAGGTAAATAACCAGGGCGAGTTCTAAGAATCGCACGGTCACAGTGAAAAATCAGAAAGTGTGACCAACATGACAAGGCACCCAAGTCCGAACCCCGTCTAGCAGAGGCAATAGCCAGCAAAAACAAAACCTTAAGCGTAAGCCACTTAAGGTCCACAGACTTAAGAGGTTCAAACGTAGCCTCATGCAGGGCATCTAGAACAACAGACAAATCCCAAGGTGCCACAGAAGGGACATAGGGAGATTGAATCCTTAGAACACCCTGAGTGAAAGTATGAACGTCAGGCAGAGACGCAATTTTTCTCTGAATCCATATCGACAAGGCTGAAATATAAACATTGAGGGAGGCCAGACGAAGGCCTAAGTCCAGGCCCTGTTGCAGGAATGCCAAAAGTTTTGCAGTACTGAACTTGTATGCATCATAATTCTTAGCCGCAGACCAGGTGAAGTAAGAATTCCAGACTCTATAATAAATCCGAGCCGAAGCTGGTTTACAGGCTTTCAACATCGTTTGAATGACCACCTCAGAAAAAACTTTGGCACTCAGGACGGAAGCTTCAAGAGCCACGCTGTCAAAGCCAGACGGGACAAATCCTGTTAGACACAGGGGCCCTGAACTAGGAGGTCTGGGCATTGTGGAAGTAGAAGAGGACGCTCTATCGAGAGACCCTGTAGGTCTGAGAAGCAATGTACTCTGGGACATGCTGGAGCGAGTAGAAGTAGGATTCCTCCTTTTTGCTTGAACTTCCTTATTACCCTGGGCAGGAGTGACACCGGAGGGAACACGTACGGCAGCCGAAAGTTCCATGGAATTGACAGTGTGTCTACGAACGCTGCTTGAGGATCCCTTATTCTTGCTCCGAAGACCGTAACCTTGTCATTGTGTCGAGACGCAATCAGGTCTACATCTGGTAGACCCTACTTGTCTACTAGGAGTTGAAATACTTCAGGATGAAGGCTCCACTCTCTGGCGTGTATGTTCTGACGACCGAGGAAGTCCACTTTCCAGCTGACCCCCAGAATGAACACTGCCGATATGGCTGGCAGATGGCGTTCCGCCCAGTGAAGGATCTTTGACACTTCCAACATTGTCATGCGGCTTCGAGTGCCGCCTTGATGGTTTATGTACGCCACCGTGGTAGCATTGTCCAATTGTACTTGAAAAGGCCTGTTCTGCACCAGAGTCAGGGCAAGTTTCAGAGCATTGAACACTGCCCGCAACTCCAGAATATTTATCGGGAGGAGAGATTCCTACCTGGTCCACCGACCCTGAAGAGAATGTAGTTCCAACACTGCACCCCAACCCCGCAGACTGGCATCCGTCGTCAGAAGGACCCAGTTGGAGATCCAGAAGGGACGACCCCTGCTCAATTGTTGGTCCTGTAGCCACCAGGTCAGTGACAGACGAACCTCTGGAGTCAAGGATATCATGCGAGATCTGATCCTGTGAGGCAGGCAGTCCCACTTGGCAAGGATTAGCTTCTGCAGAGGGCGAGAGTGAAACTGAGCATACTCCACCATGTCCAAAGCCGACACCATGAGGCCTAGTACTTGCATCGCCGAGTGTATCGACACTCGTGGGCGAGAAAGGAAGTATTGTATACTGTCCTGACGCTTCAGGACCTTCTCCTGACACAAGAACAACCGTTGGTTGAGTGTGTCCAACAATGCCCCCAGGTGCACCATGCTTTGAGCAGGGACCAGGGAGGATTTCTTCCAGTTGATAAGCCACCCGTGGGCTTGCAGAAATTGGACCGTCAGTTCCAGATGACGGAGGAGAACCTCTGGGGAGTTTCCCAGGATAAACAAATCGTCCAGACCTGTTGGGATCCTGATACCCTAACAGCGGAGTAGGGCAGTCATAACTGCCATGACCTTGTTGAAGATTTGTGGAGCCGTGGTCAGGCAAAAAGGTAAGGCCTGGAATTGATAATGTAGGTTGCCAATAGCAAACCGCAGGTTTTGTTGATGCGATATGGCAATAGGTATATGTAGGTAAGTTTCCTGTGTGTCCATAGATACGATATAGTCCATGGGCTCCAAAGCCAGAACAATAGAGTGAAGGGTTTCCATACGGAACTTGGAAACCTTCACAAAATTGTTCAAAGAATTGAGGTTTAGAATAGGTCGGGAGGATCCATTCGGTTTCGGAACTAGGAACAACGTTGAATAGTACCCCCTGCCTCTCTGAGCCAGAGGCACCGTTACTATCACTCCTGTGTCCAGAAGGGATTGTACCACCAAATGGAGACTTTTTGCTTTTACCGTGTCTGAGGGGATGTTTGTCAAGCAAAACTGGCAAGGGGGACATTTCTTGAAAGAGATAGCGTATCCGTGAGTGACGACTTCCCTTACCCAGTCATTTGAAGTGGTCTGTAATCATACCTGTGCGAACCTTAGAAGTCGGCCTCCCACCCTGGGATCCCCCAAGGGGAGGCCCACCCCATCATGCAGCAGGCTTTTCTGGTTTAGAAGCAGGCTGACGGCCCACCCAGGAACGTTTAGGTTTGGGCTTAGAGGTTTTGGAAGTGTAAGCCTGTTTTCAGTACGCCTGACCCTTTGCTTTACTTGGAGGTAGAAAGGAATGAAAAGTGGTACTTTTAGCCTTCGGAGCGGAAGGATTAGTACACGTCATACATGCAGTTGTAGCAGACGCTAAGTCAGCAACAATTTTGTTCAAATCTTCCCCAAAAAGGATGTCTCCCTTAAAAGGGATAACCTCCAAGGTCTTTTTAGAGTCTGGATCCACAGACCAGACATGCAAGTCCACTGGTGGCAGAGTTTCCCAATTCATACTTAACTCTGCAGCGAGGGGATAATGAGCTAGCATTTTCTTAGAGAGGGCAAATTTCTTTCCTGGAGACTCCCAGGATTCCTGACGTATGTCAACTAAATGGTCAGAATGGTGCAAAATTAATTTAGTGACCTTCTGACGTTTGAACTTATCAGGTTTCTTAGACATATCTTGAGGTGCAGATTCATCATCAAAAGAATCAGCCTGATAGCCTCAAGGAGGTCAAGAACATCCACCTGTGAAAAATAGATTACCCATCAGAAGCATCTGCATCAGTGTCTGTGGGGTCAGTGTATACACCATCTTCATGTGATGAAGTATCCGTTACATGCGTGGATTGTGAGGAGGTAATTGTCCGCTTAGATTACCCTTTGGTCTTAGGGGGCGCGAGGGCTAGGTTTTTGTTTAACCAGAGACCGATTTAATTGCTGTACATGAGTTGACAGCATATCTGCCCAAGGCGGATTAACTGCAGGGACAATATGTGGCTGTAATGGCACAGGAGGTCCCACAGGGGGCGTAAGTCTCGTTATTAGCATAGTCAGCACATTAGAAAAGGCAGTCCGAGGTGGTTCTTGGTAAGCCACCAGTGCTACAGGCTGACTGAGGGCTACATAGCCATCGGTACTTCGACCCTCAGCTGGAATATTTTCCTTAGATAAATCCTCGGCGTCAGCACTGCATGACGCAGGATTCGCCATGGATCTCTCGCCCTGTGATGCAGACATAATATAGAAACATAGACTTAGGGCGTAACAGTACAACATAGCCAGACGCACTACCTGACATAAACCCCCTGTGGAGTGTGACTGCAGATGCAGAACACAAACAGAGGATTTAAGCAGTATATGGTGACTAAAATAGACAGAAAAAGATACCGATGTAGTATTTCCTGTGAAACTCTCTCTCTTTCTATCTATCTATCTATCTATCTATCTATTTATGATCCTGACTTACATAGCCCCCTCAGGGTACAGAATATAGGGAGAGATACATGGAATAAGAACCACACAGCAGCTATTGGCACACACAGTCACAGGTACAATGCAGAAATTATTACAAACAATAAAACTGCACCAGAAAGGCTCATCCTCACCTGCCTCACCCCACCGCACGTCACTGCAGTGTACCCCGCTACAGAAAAATAAATAAATTGTGAAACTCATAGATTGCACAGGTTCTGTGGCTGATTAAAACAAAGTGAAATGCAGGCTTGAAGTCAGCAGCCACAGAACCTGTGTAATTCATGAGTTTCCTTGTTTAAAGGGATAGTATGTTAAATATATATATAGTGAATGTTGATAACTTAGACTGTTGCTTTAAGGAGAGGTCATCTGGCTTGACTGACCCTCCCCAGCTACTTATTCATTATTGAAGTCATATGTTAGTGACCACCCACTGTTGATTTCAGGTGTCAGATTTGTGGCCCAAGACTGGTTAACCCTTGCAAAACTACAGCTACTTATTCAAAATGGTAAAATATGGTGTGTGTGCCCACTTTGCCAGTGTATTTCATGCCCAAAACAGCGTTGGGCCAAGCAAAATACAACTGCGTCATATGTAAGTGACCACCCTCTGTTGATTTCAGGTGTCAGATTTGTGGCCCAAGACTGGTTAACCCTTGCAAAACTACAGCTACTTATTCAAAATGGTAAAATATGGTGTGTGTGCCCACTTTGCCAGTGTATTTCATGCCCAAAACAGCGTTGGGCCAAGCAAAATACAACTGCGTCATATGTAAGTGACCACCCTCTGTTTTTGGGGGTCAAATTTGTGGCCCAAGACTCATTAACCCTTGCTAAACTACAGCTACTTATTCAAAATGGCAAAATATGGTGTGTGTGCCCACTTTGCCAGTGTATTTCATGCCCAAAACAGCGTTGGGCCAAGCAAAATACAACTGCGTCATATGTAAGTGACCACCCTCTGTTGTTTTTGGGGGTCAAATTTGTGGCCCAAGACTAGTTAACCCTTGCTAAACTACAGCTACTTATTCAAAATGGCAAAATATGGTGTGTGTGCCCACTTTGCCTGTGTATTTCATGCCCAAAACAGCGTTGGGCCAAGCAAACTACAACTGCGTCATATGTAAGTGACCACCCTCTGTTGTTTTTGGGGGTCAAGTTTGTGGCCCAAGACTAGTTAACCCTTGCTAAACTACAGCTACTTATTCAAAATGGCAAAATATGGTGTGTGTGCCCACTTTGCCAGTGTATTTCATGCCCAAAACAGCGTTGGGCCAAGCAAAATACAACTGCGTCATATGTAAGTGACCACCCTCTGTTGATTTCAGGTGTCAGATTTGTGGCCCAAGACTGGTTAACCCTTGCAAAACTACAGCTACTTATTCAAAATGGTAAAATATGGTGTGTGTGCCCACTTTGCCAGTGTATTTCATGCCCAAAACAGCGTTGGGCCAAGCAAAATACAACTGCGTCATATGTAAGTGACAACCCTCTGTTGTTTTTGGGGGTCAAATTTGTGGCCCAAGACTAGTTAACCCTTGCTAAACTACAGCTACTTATTCAAAATGGCAAAATATGGTGTGTGTGCCCACTTTGCCAGTGTATTTCATGCCCAAAACAGCGTTGGGCCAAGCAAAATACAACTGCGTCATATGTAAGTGACCACCCTCTGTTGTTTTTGGGGGTCAAATTTGTGGCCCAAGACTAGTTAACCCTTGCTAAACTACAGCTACTTATTCAAAATGGCAAAATATGGTGTGTGTGCCCACTTTGCCTGTGTATTTCATGCCCAAAACAGCGTTGGGCCAAGCAAACTACAACTGCGTCATATGTAAGTGACCACCCTCTGTTGTTTTTGGGGGTCAAGTTTGTGGCCCAAGACTAGTTAACCCTTGCTAAACTACAGCTACTTATTCAAAATGGCAAAATATGGTGTGTGCCCACTTTGCCAGTGTATTTCATGCCCAAAACAGCGTTGGGCCAGGCAAAATACAACTGCGTCATATGTAAGTGACCACCCTCTGTTGTTTTTGGGGGTCAAATTTGTGGCCCAAGACTGGTTAACCCTTGCACAACTACAGCTACTTATTCAAAATGGTAAAATATGGTGTGTGTGCCCACTTTGCCAGTGTACTGTATTTCATGCCCAAAACAGCGTTGGGCCAGGCAAAATACAACTGCGTCATATGTTAGTGACCACCCTCTGTTGATTTCAGGTGTCAGATTTGTGGCCCATGACTGGTTAACCCTTGCAAAACTACAGCTACTTATTCAAAATGGTAAAATATGGTGTGTGTGCCCACTTTGCCAGTGTATTTCATGCCCAAATCAGCGTTGGGCCAGGCAAAATACAACTGCGTCATATGTAAGTGACCACCCTCTGTTGATTTCAGGTGTCAGATTTGTGGCCCAAGACTGGTTAACCCTTGCAAAACTACAGCTACTTATTCAAAATGGTAAAATATGGTGTGTGTGCCCACTTTGCCAGTGTATTTCATGCCCAAAACATCGTTGGGCCAGGCAAAATACAAGCGGGTCATATGTAAGGGAACCAACTCTGTTGATTTCAGGTGTCAAATTTGTGGCCCAAGACTCATTAACCCTTGCAAAACTGAATGATCTGAATAAGAAGCTGGAGTTCGAATAAGAAGTGAATAAGAAGCTAGAGCTTGAATAAGAAGTGAATAAGAAGCTGGAGTTCGAATAAGAAGTGAATAAGAAGCTGGAGCTTGAATAAGAAGTGAATAAGAAGCTGGCCGAATAAGAAGCTAACTTCAGCATCGTCTCATGGAGAGGGTCAGGTAGGCAAGTATGGTGTACACATGCATACAGCATATATACATACACACACAGCTTACATAGTTACACACTATATATGCACACAGCAAACATTCATAGTTACACACACACTATACATGTACTTAGCATACATACAGTAATACACACACACTATACATGTACTTAGCATACATACAGTAATACACACACACTATACATGTTACATAGCAATACACACATCCAGTAACATTGAACAGAACCCCCTCCTCACCTTACACTACAGTGGGAGCAGAAGACATCAGCCACTGCCTCACGTAGCTCTGTCTCATGGCCCCTTGTACTGCCTGAGAGGAGCTGCGCGCTTCCGCTGCAGCTCCCCCTACAGGCAGCCAGCAGCGGCAGCAGCCAGGTTCACACTGTCACTCGGACAGTGTAAGGAGGAGGGAGCTGCTGCATAAACTTCTCCTCATTAGGCTGGTGGGCGGATTATGTGTCTGCAGCTCCGTCCTGCTAGTGGTGTGCTGGGACAGGGGAGGAGCTGCTAACTCCGCCCACCACTGTGACTCCACCCAGCGTTAGAGGGCCAGGCACACACAGTCACAGGGCAAATATATAGGAGATGTAGCATAATTCTGCTGCAATCCACATTGCTAATATGTTAATAGCGTTTACCTCACAAATAGGGGAAGTGGGGTGTAAGTATTGGGTAAGTTCAACTCGCAGATGTGACTGTGCATACTGTGATGTGTTATTTATATATGTATGTGTCCAACGCAAAGACAGAATTTTAAGAACAATTACATACCCTCCAACATTTTACACTGAAAAATCGGTACAAATCCGAAAAAGGGGCGTGACCGCGGGTAAAAGGGGCGTGGTCACGCCCCTTTTCCTATACTTTCAATGGAAGTTTGGAGAGCCAAAAATCGGTACAGACCATGAAAAAAAGGTACTGTACCTATTAAAAAGGTACAGTTGGAGGGTATGCAATTACACATATATGGTATATGGGCGTTTACCTTGTCCCCTCCACTGTGGGGAATAGGTAAACGACTGGTAATGAAGAGCGCGTGCGAATAGCGCAAGCTGGCGTAAACTTCTAGGCTGTTAGGATAGCATGGGCTTTGCACAATTTTCGCAGGTTATCTAATAGTTAATAGGCTTGGGGGGGGGTTGGTCTTAATAAGAATAGTGGGAGTGTTGGGAGGAGCTAGCAGACATTTTAGTCAGACAGGAACTACATCCTATCTCTTTCTCTCAGGAGTTTCCCACCCTCCCGTCCCGAGTCACGTTTTCCCCAACCTTTTTTCTTTGCCGGTTGGGGTTTGTCAACCACTCTCTGTGGCGGGAAAGAACGGCAGTTACAGTGGCTATTGCGCCGCTGTTTATGGGTGCGCTCTTTGCCCAATACATTGTATACTCTGGCCCTCCTTACCGGGGGTCATTGGGGCTCGGCTGTCTGGCCGGCTCCATTGTGGTGTATTGGGGAGAGAGTTGGAAACCGAGCACTTATTGGCATAGCCAATGTGATAATAAAGTCATGTCGTGGACATGCGTAGCGGCAATAAGTCGTAATGTCACTGTTTATCTGGCCGTTCTTTCTTATTGCCACCATGCTTAGTTTAAAGATATCATAATAAATAACGGTTGACCGATTTTAATGGCATTTCAGTGGTCTGTGTCGTTATTTCTCTGTGTCATTTACTTCTAGATAAGTTAAGTTAGTCATATTTATTGTAAGGTTATTGTGTAATGATGTCATGCGGTCCGACATCGGCCGATAGAAAGTTTATGACTTCTTGCAGCTGCTGAATGTGGACGTGCCACCAGTGCACTATGACAATAGCAATATATACATCTCATGGTTCCTGGGAACCCAAACATATTACACATGTTTTATGAGGCTCTTACTGGCACTAGGTCCACACTCAGCTCATATGCAGTTACTACATTTATTACTCAGACCTTCTCACTCTGCAGCTCTACTCATATGGCTTTATATATGTCTGCCTCTTATTTATCACAGCTCTGCCTCTCTACTCATATATCACAGCTCTGTATCTCTACTTATATATCACAGCCCTGCATCTCTACTTATATATCACAGCTCTGTATCTCTACTTATATATCACAGCTCTGTATCTCTACTTATATATCACAGCTCTGCCTCTCTACTTATATATCACAGCTCTGCCTCTCTACTTATATATCACAGCTCTGCCTCTCTACTTATATATCACAGCCGTGCCTCTCTACTTATATATCACAGCTCTGCATCTCTACTTATATATCACAGCTCTGCCTCTCTACTTATATATCACAGCCCTGCCTCTCTAATTATATATCACAGCTCTGCCTCTCTACATATATATCACAGCTCTGCCTCTCTACTTATATATCACAGCTCTGTATCTCTACTTATATATCACAGCTCTGCCTCTCTACTTATATATCACAGCTCTGTATCTCTACTTATATATCACAGCTCTGCCTCTCTACTTATATATCACAGCTCTGCCTCTCTACTTATATATCACAGCCCTGCCTCTCTACTTATATATCACAGCTCTACCTCTCTACTTATATATCACAGCTCTGTATCTCTACTTATATATCACAGCTCTGCCTCTCTACTTATATATCACAGCTCTGCCTCTCTACTTATATATCACAGCCCTGCCTCTCTACTTATATATCACAGCTCTGCATCTCTACTTATATATCACTGCTCTGCCTCTCTACTTATATATCACAGCCCTGCCTCTCTACTTATATATCACAGCCCTGCCTCTCTACTTATATATCACAGCCCTGCCTCTCTACTTATATATCACAGCTCTGCATCTCTACTTATATATCACAGCTCTACCTCTCTACTTATATATCACAGCTCTGCATCTCTACTTATATATCACAGCTCTGCCTCTCTACTTATATATCACAGCTCTGCTCTCTACTTATATATCACAGCTCTGCCTCTCTACTTATATATCACAGCCCTGCCTCTCTACTTATATATCACAGCTCTGTATCTCTACTTATATATCACAGCTCTGTATCTCTACTTATATATCACAGCTCTGCATCTCTACTTATATATCACAGCTCTGTATCTCTACTTATATATCACATCTCTGTATCTCTACTTATATATCACATCTCTGCCTCTCTACTTATATATCACAGCTCTGTATCTCTACTTATATATCACAGCTCTGCCTCTCTACTTATATATCACAGCTCTGTATCTCTACTTATATATCACAGCTCTGCATCTCTACTTATATATCACAGCTCTGTATCTCTACTTATATATCACAGCTCTGTATCTCTACTTATATATCACATCTCTGTATCTCTACTTATATATCACATCTCTGCCTCTCTACTTATATATCACAGCTCTGTATCTCTACTTATATATCACAGCTCTGTATCTCTACTTATATATCACAGCTCTGTATCTCTACTTATATATCACAGCTCTGCCTCTCTACTTATATATCACAGCTCTGCCTCTCTACTTATATATCACATCTCTGCATCTCTACTTATATATCACAGCACTGCCTCTCTACTTATATATCACAGCTCTGCATCTCTACTTATATATCACAGCTCTGTATCTCTACTTATATATCACAGCCCTGCATCTCTACTTATATATCACAGCTCTGCCTCTCTACTTATATATCACAGCTCTGCCTCCCTACTTATATGTCACAGCTCTGTATCTTTATTTATATATCACAGCTCTTCATCTCTACTTATATATCACAGCTCTGCCTCTCTACTTATATATCACATCTCTGCCTCTCTACTTATATATCACAGCTCTGTATCTCTACTTATATATCACAGCTCTGTATCTCTACTTATATATCACAGCCCTGTATCTCTACTTATATATCACAGTTCTGCATCTCTACTTATATATCACAGCTCTGTATCTCTACTTATATATCACAGCTCTGTATCTCTACTTATATATCACAGCCCTGTATCTCTACTTATATATCACAGCTCTGTATCTCTACTTATATATCACAGCTGTGTATCTCTACTTATATATCACAGCTCTGTATCTCTACTTATATATCACATCTCTGCCTCTCTACTTATATATCACAGCTCTGTCTCTCTACTTATATATCACATCTCTGCCTCTCTACTTATATATCACAGCTCTGTATCTCTACTTATATATCACAGCTCTGTATCTCTACTTATATATCTCAGCCCTGCATCTCTACTTATATATCACAGTTCTGCATCTCTACTTATATATCACAGCTCTGTATCTCTACGTATATATCACAGCCCTGTATCTCTACTTATATATCACAGCTCTGCCTCTCTACTTATATATCACAGCTCTGCCTCTCTACTTATATATCACAGCTCTGTCTCTCTACTTATATATCACAGCTCTGCATCTCTGCTTATATATCACAGCTCTGTATCTCTACTTATATATCACATCTCTGCCTCTCTACTTATATATCACAGCTCTGCATCTCTACTTATATATCACAGCTCTGCCTCTCTACTTATATATCACAGCTCTGCCTCTCTACTTATATATCACAGCTCTGTATCTCTACTTATATATCACAGTTCTGCATCTCTACTTATATATCACAGCTCTGTATCTCTACTTATGTATCACAGTTCTGCATCTCTACTTATATATCACAGCTCTGTATCTCTACTTATATATCACAGCTCTGCCTCTCTACTTATATATCACAGCTCTGCCTCTCTACTTATATATCACAGCTCTGTCTCTCTACTTATATATCACAGCCCTGCCTCTCTACTTATATATCACAGCTCTGTATCTCTACTTATATATCACAGCTCTGCCTCTCTACTTATATATCACAGCTCTGTCTCTCTACTTATATATCACAGCACTGCCTCTCTACTTATATATCACAGCCCTGCCTCTCTACTTATATATCACAGCTCTGTATCTCTACTTATATATCACAGCTCTGTATCTCTACTTATATATCACAGCTCTGCCTCTCTACTTATATATCACATCTCTGTATCTCTACTTATATATCACAGCCCTGCCTCTCTACTTATATATCACAGCTCTGCCTCTCTACTTATATATCACAGCTCTGCATCTCTACTTATATATCACAGCTCTGCATCTCTACTTATATATCACAGCTCTGTATCTCTACTTATATATCACAGCTCTGCCTCTCTACTTATATATCACAGCTCTGTAACTCTACTTATATATCACAGCTCTGCATCTCTACTTATATATCACAGCTCTGTATCTCTACTTATATATCACAGCTCTGCCTCTCTACTTATATATCACAGCTCTGCATCTCTACTTATATATCACAGCTCTGCCTCTCTACTTATATATCACAGCTCTGCCTCTCTACTTATATATCACAGCTCTGCATCTCTACTTATATATCACAGCTCTGCATCTCTACTTATATATCACAGCTCACAGTTCTGCATCTCTACTTATATATCACAGCTCTGTATCTCTACTTATATATCACAGTTCTGCATCTCTACTTATATATCACAGCTCTGTATCTCTACTTATATATCACAGTTCTGCCTCTCTACTTATATATCACAGCTCTGTCTCTCTACCTATATATCACAGCACTGCCTCTCTACTTATATATCACAGCCCTGCCTCTCTACTTATATATCACAGCTCTGTATCTCTACTTATATATCACAGCTCTGTATCTCTACTTATATATCACAGCTCTGCCTCTCTACTTATATATCACATCTCTGTATCTCTACTTATATATCACATCTCTGTATCTCTACTTATATATCACAGCCCTGCCTCTCTACTTATATATCACAGCTCTGCCTCTCTACTTATATATCACAGCTCTGCATCTCTACTTATATATCACAGCTCTGCATCTCTACTTATATATCACAGCTCTGTATCTCTACTTATATATCACAGCTCTGCCTCTCTACTTATATATCACAGCTCTGCCTCTCTACTTATATATCACAGCACTGCCTCTCTACTTATATATCACAGCCCTGCCTCTCTACTTATATATCACAGCTCTGTATCTCTACTTATATATCACAGCTCTGTATCTCTACTTATATATCACAGCTCTGCCTCTCTACTTATATATCACATCTCTGTATCTCTACTTATATATCACAGCCCTGCCTCTCTACTTATATATCACAGCTCTGCCTCTCTACTTATATATCACAGCTCTGCATCTCTACTTATATATCACAGCTCTGCATCTCTACTTATATATCACAGCTCTGTATCTCTACTTATATATCACAGCTCTGCCTCTCTACTTATATATCACAGCTCTGTAACTCTACTTATATATCACAGCTCTGCATCTCTACTTATATATCACAGCTCTGTATCTCTACTTATATATCACAGCTCTGCCTCTCTACTTATATATCACAGCCCTGTATCTCTACTTATATATCACAGCTCTGTCTCTCTACTTATATATCACAGCACTGCCTCTCTACTTATATATCACAGCTCTGTATCTCTACTTATATATCACAGCTCTGCATCTCTACTTATATATCACAGCTCTGTATCTCTACTTATACATCACAGCTCTGCCTCTCTACTTATATATCACAGCTCTGCCTCTCTACTTATATATCACAGCCCTGCCTCTCTACTTATATATCACAGCTCTGTATCTCTACTTATATATCATAGCTCTGCCTCTCTACTTATATACCACAGCTCTGCCTCTCTACTTATATATCACAGCTCTGCATCTCTACTTATATATCACAGCTCTGTATCTCTACTTATATATCATAGCTCTGCCTCTCTACTTATATACCACAGCCCTGCATCTCTACTTATATATCACAGCTCTGTCTCTCTACTTATATATCACAGCTCTGTATCTCTACTTATATATCACAGCTCTGCCTCTCTACTTATATATCACAGCTCTGTATCCCTACTTATATATCACAGCCCTGCCTCTCTACTTATATATCACAGCTCTGTATCCCTACTTATATATCACAGCTCTGCCTCTCTACTTATATATCACAGCTCTGTATCCCTACTTATATATCACAGCCCTGCCTCTCTACTTATATATCACATCTCTGTATCTCTACTTATGTATCACAGCTCTGTATCTCTACTTATATATCACAGCTCTGCCTCTCTACTTATATATCACAGCTCTGTATCTGTACTTATATATCACAGCCCTGTATCTCTACTTATATATCACATCTCTGTATCTCTACTTATATATCACATCTCTGTATCTCTACTTATGTATCACAGCTCTGTATCTCTACTTATGTATCACAGCTCTGCATCTCTACTTATGTATCACAGCTCTGCCTCTCTACTTATATATCACAGCTCTGCCTCTCTACTTATATATCACAGCTCTGTCTCTCTACTTATATATCACAGCTCTGCCTCTCTACTTATATATCACATCTCTGTATCTCTACTTATATATCACAGCTCTGTATCTCTACTTATATATCACAGCTCTGCCTCTCTAATTATATATCACAGCTCTGTATCTCTACTTATATATCACAGCTCTGTATCTCTACTTATGTATCACAGCTCTGTATCTCTACTTATACATCACAGCTCTGTATCTCTACTTATATATCACAGCTCTGTATCTCTACTTATATATCACAGCTCTGCCTCTCTACTTATATATCACAGCTCTGTATCTCTACTTATATATCACATCTCTGTATCTCTACTTATGTATCACAGCTCTGCATCTCTACTTATGTATCACAGCTCTGCCTCTCTACTTATATATCACATCTCTGTATCTCTACTTATGTATCACAGCTCTGCATCTCTACTTATGTATCACAGCTCTGCCTCTCTACTTATATATCACATCTCTGTATCTCTACTTATGTATCACAGCTCTGTATCTCTACTTATATATCACAGCTCTGCCTCTCTACTTATATATCACAGCTCTGCCTCTCTACTTATATATCACATCTCTGTATCTCTACTTATATATCACAGCTCTGTATCTCTACTTATATATCACAGCTCTGCCTCTCTACTTATGTATCACAGCTCTGCATCTCTACTTATGTATCACAGCTCTGCCTCTCTACTTATATATCACATCTCTGTATCTCTACTTATATATCACAGCTCTGTATCTCTACTTATATATCACAGCTCTGCCTCTCTACTTATATATCACAGCTCTGCCTCTCTACTTATATATCACAGCTCTGTATCTACTTATATATCACAGCTCTGTATCTCTACTTATATATCACAGCTCTACCTCTCTACTTATATATCACAGCTCTGTATCTCTACTTATATATCACAGCTCTGCCTCTCTACTTATATATCACAGCTCTGCCTCTCTACTTATATATCACAGCTCTGTATCTCTACTTATATATCACATCTCTGTATCTCTACTTATGTATCACAGCTCTGCCTCTCTACTTATATATCACAGCTCTGTATCTCTACTTATATATCACATCTCTGTATCTCTACTTATATATCACAGCTCTGTATCTCTACTTATATATCACAGCTCTGTATCCCTACTTATATATCACAGCTCTGTATCTCTACTTATATATCACAGCTCTGCCTCTCTACTTATATATCACAGCTCTGTATCTCTACTTATATATCACATCTCTGTATCTCTACTTATGTATCACAGCTCTGTATCTCTACTTATATATCACAGCTCTGTATCTCTACTTATATATCACAGCTCTGCCTCTCTACTTATATATCACAGCTCTGTATCTCTACTTATATATCACAGCTCTGTATCTCTACTTATATATCACAGCTCTGCATCTCTACTTATATATCACAGCTCTGCATCTCTACTTATATATCACAGCTCTGTATCCCTACTTATATATCACAGCTCTGTATCTCTACTTATATATCACAGCTCTGCCTCTCTACTTATATATCACAGCTCTGTATCTCTACTTATGTATCACAGCTCTGTATCTCTACTTATATATCACAGCTCTGTATCCCTACTTATATATCACAGCTCTGTATCTCTACTTATATATCACAGCTCTGCCTCTCTACTTATATATCACAGCTCTGTATCTCTACTTATATATCACATCTCTGTATCTCTACTTATATATCACAGCTCTGTATCTCTACTTATATATCACATCTCTGTCTCTCTACTTAAATATCACAGCCCAGCCTCTCTACTTATATATCACATCTCTGTATCTCTACTTATGTATCACAGCTCTGTATCTCTACTTATATATCACAGCTCTGTATCTCTACTTATATATCACAGCTCTGTATCCCTACTTATATATCACAGCTCTGTATCTCTACTTATATATCACAGCTCTGTATCTCTACTTATATATCACATCTCTGTATCTCTACTTATGTATCACAGCTCTGCATCTCTACTTATGTATCACAGCTCTGTATCTCTACTTATATATCACAGCTCTGTATCTCTACTTATATATCACAGCTCTGTATCTCTACTTATATATCATAGCTCTGCCTCTCTACTTATATATCACAGCTCTGCCTCTCTACTTATATATCACAGCTCTGCCTCTCTACTTATATATCACAGCTCTGCCTCTCTACTTATATATCACAGCTCTGCATCTCTACTTATATATCACAGCACTGCCTCTCTACTTATATATCACAGCTCTGCCTCTCTACTTATGTATCACAGCTCTGCCTCTCTACTTATATATCACAGCTCTGCCTCTCTACTTATATATCACATCTCTGCCTCTCTACTTATATATCACAGCTCTGTATCTCTACTTATGTATCACAGCTCTGCCTCTCTACTTATATATCACAGCTCTGCCTCTCTACTTATATATCACATCTCTGCCTCTCTACTTATATATCACAGCTCTGCATCTCTACTTATGTATCACAGCTCTGCATCTCTACATATATATCACAGCTCTGTATCTCTACTTATATATCACATCTCTGCCTCTCTACTTATATATCACAGCTTTGCCTCTCTACTTTTCTCTAACGTCCTAGTGGATGCTGGGGACTCCGTCAGGACCATGGGGAATAGCGGCTCCGCAAGAGACAGGGCACAAAAGCAAGCTTTTAGGATCACATGGTGTGTACCGGCTCCTCCCCCTATGACCCTCCTCCAAGCCTCAGTTAGGTTTTTGTGCCCGTCCGAGCAGGGTGCAATCTAGGTGGCTCTCCTAAAGAGCTGCTTAGAAAAAGTTTTTAGGTTTTTTATTTTCAGTGAGTCCTGCTGGCAACAGGCTCACTGCATCGAGGGACTTAGGGGAGAGATTTTCAACTCACCTGCGTGCAGGATGGATTGGATTCTTAGGCTACTGGACATAGCTCCAGAGGGAGTCGGAACACAGGTCTCACCCTGGGGTTCGTCCCGGAGCCGCGCCGCCGATCCCCCTTACAGATGCTGAAGATTGAAGGTCCGGAAACAGGCGGCAGGAGGCTCTTCAGTCTTCATGAAGGTAGCGCACAGCACTGCAGCTGTGCGCCATTGTTGTCACACACTTCACACTGAACGGTCACGGAGGGTGCAGGGCGCTGCTGGGGGCGCCCTGGGCAGCAATATTTAATACCTTTTATGGCAAAAGAATACATCACATATAGCCATTGAGGCTATATGTATGTATTTAACCCAGGCCAGATATCTAAAACTCCGGGAGTAAAGCCCGCCGAAAAGGGGGCGGGGCTTATTCTCCTCAGCACACAGCGCCATTTTCCTGCTCAGCTCCGCTGTGAGGAAGGCTCCCAGGACTCTCCCCTGCACTGCACTACAGAAACAGGGTAAAAAAGAGAAGGGGGGCATATTTTGGCGATATTTCTATATTTTAAAGCGCATATAACAGAAACAACACCTTTTAGGGTTGTTTATATACATTTTATAGCGCTTTTGGTGTGTGCTGGCAAACTCTCCCTCTGTCTCCCCAAAGGGCTAGTGGGGTCCTGTCTTTGATAAGAGCATTCCCTGTGTGTCTGCTGTGTGTCGGTACGTGTGTGTCGACATGTATGAGGACGATGTTGGTATGGAGGCGGAGCAATTGCCGGTAATGGTGATGTCACCCCCTAGGGAGTCGACACCGGAATGGATGGCTTTAATTATGGAATTACGTGATAATGTTAGCACATTACAAAAGTCAGTTGACGAAATGAGACGGCCGGAAAACCAGTTAGTACCTGCTCAGGCGTCTCAGACACCGTCAGGGGCTGTAAAACGTCCCTTACCTCAGTCAGTCGACACAGGTACCGACACAGACGAATCTAGTGTCGACGGTGAAGAAACAAACGTATTTTCCAATAGGGCCACACGTTATATGATCACGGCAATGAAGGAGGCTTTGCAGATCTCTGATACTGCAGGTACCTCAAAAAGGGGTATTATGTGGGGGGTGAAAAAACTACCTGTAGCTTTTCCAGAATCAGAGGAATTGAATGACGTGTGTGATGAAGCGTGGGTTAACCCAGATAGAAAACTGCTAATTTCTAAGAAGTTATTGGCATTATACCCTTTCCCACCAGAGGTTAGGGCGCGCTGGGAAACACCCCCTAGGGTGGATAAAGCGCTCACACGTTTATCAAAACAAGTGGCGTTACCGTCTCCTGATACGGCCGCCCTCAAGGATCCAGCAGATAGGAGGCTGGAAACTACCCTTAAGAGTATATACACACATACTGGTGTTATACTCCGACCAGCAATAGCCTCAGCCTGGATGTGCAGTGCTGGGGTAGTGTGGTTGGATTCCCTGACTGAAAATATTGATACCCTCGATAGGGACAGTATTTTGTTGACTTTAGAGCAATTAAAGGATGCGTTTCTTTATATGCGAGATGCTCAGAGGGATATTTGCACTCTGGCATCGAGAGTAAGTGCGATGTCCATATCTGCCAGAAGAAGTTTATGGACGCGACAGTGGTCAGGTGATGCGGATTCCAAATGGCATATGGAAGTATTGCCGTATAAAGGAGAGGAATTATTTGGGGTCGGTCTATCGGATCTGGTGGCCACGGCAACTGCCGGCAAATCCACTTTTTTACCTCAGACCCCCTCCCAACAGAAAAAGACACCGTCTTTTCAGCCGCAATCCTTTCGCTCCTATAAAAACAAGCGGGCAAAAGGACAGTCATATCTGCCCCGAGGCAGAGGAAAGGGTAAGAGAGGGCAGCAAGCAGCCCCTGCCCAGGAACAGAAGCCCGCCCCGGGTTCTGCAAAGCCCTCAGCATGACGCTGGGGCTTTACAAGCGGACTCAGGAGCGGTGGGGGGTCGACTAAAGATTTTCAGCAATCAGTGGGCTCGCTCACAGGTGGACCCGTGGATCTTGCAGATAGTATCTCAGGGTTACATGTTGGAATTCGAAAGGTCTCCCCCTCGCCGGTTCCTAAAGTCTGCTTTACCAACGTCTCCCTCAGAAAGGGCGACGGTATTGGAAGCCATTCACAAGCTGTATTCTCAGCAGGTGATAGTCAAGGTACCCCTCCTACAACAGGGAAAGGGGTATTATTCCACACTATTTGTGGTACCGAAGCCGGACGGTTCGGTAAGACCTATTCTAAATCTGAAATCCTTGAACCTGTACATACAGAAATTCAAGTTCAAGATGGAGTCACTAAGAGCAGTGATAGCGAATCTGGAAGAAGGGGACTTCATGGTGTCCCTGGACATAAAAGATGCTTATCTGCATGTCCCAATTTACCCCTCACACCAAGGGTATCTCAGGTTCGTGATACAAAACTGTCATTATCAGTTTCAAACGCTGCCGTTTGGTTTGTCCACGGCACCTCGGGTCTTTACCAAGGTAATGACCGAAATGATGGTTCTTTTACGAAGAAAAGGCGTATTAATTATCCCTTACTTGGACGATCTCCTGATAAGGGCAAGGTCCAGAGAACAGCTGGAAGTCGGTGTAGCACTAACCCAAGTAGTGCTTCAACAACACGGGTGGATTCTGAATCTTCCAAAATCTCAATTGACCCCGACAACACGTCTGCTGTTCCTGGGAATGATTCTGGACACTGTTCAGAAAAAGGTGTTTCTCCCGGAGGAGAAAGCAAGGGAGTTATCCGAACTTGTCAGGAACCTCCTAAAACCAGGAAATGTGTCAGTACATCAATGCACAAGAGTTCTGGGAAAGATGGTGGCTTCTTACGAAGCAATTCCATTCGGCAGATTCCACGCACGAATATTTCAGTGGGATCTGCTGGACAAATGGTCCGGATCGCATCTGCACATGCATCAGCGGATAACACTGTCACCAAGAACAAGGTTGTCTCTCCTGTGGTGGTTGCAGAGTGCCCATCTGTTAGAGGGCCGCAGGTTTGGCATACAGGACTGGGTCCTGGTGACTACGGATGCCAGCCTACGAGGCTGGGGAGCAGTCACACAGGGAAGAAACTTCCAGGGTGTATGGTCAAACCTGGAGACGTCTCTTCACATAAATATACTGGAGCTAAGAGCGATCTACAATGCTCTAAGCTTGGCGAAACCGCTGCTTCAGGGTCGGCCGGTGTTGATCCAGTCGGACAACATCACGGCAGTCGCCCACGTAAACAGACAAGGCGGCACGAGAAGCAGAAGAGCAATGACAGAAGCTGCAAGGATTCTTCGCTGGGCGGAAAATCATGTCATAGCACTGTCAGCAGTGTTCATCCCGGGAGTGGACAACTGGGAAGCAGACTTCCTCAGCAGACACGACCTTCACCCGGGAGAGTGGGGACTTCATCCGGAAGTTTTCCACATGATTGTGAACCATTGGGAAAAACCAAAGGTAGACATGATGGCGTCTCGCCTCAACAAAAAACTGGACAGATATTGCGCCAGGTCAAGAGACCCTCAGGCAATAGCTGTGGACGCTCTGGTAACACCGTGGGTGTACCAGTCAGTGTATGTGTTCCCTCCTCTGCCTCTTATACCAAAGGTACTGAGAATTATACGGAAAAGGGGAGTAAGAACAATACTAGTGGCTCCGGATTGGCCAAGAAGAACTTGGTACCCGGAACTTCAAGAGATGCTCACGGAAGATCCGTGGCCTCTACCTCTAAGAAGGGATCTGCTTCAGCAGGGACCTTGTATGTTCCAAGACTTACCGCGACTGCGTTTGACGGCATGGCGGTTGAACGCCGGATTCTAAAAGAAAAGGGCATTCCAGAGGAAGTTATTCCTACCTTGATTAAAGCTAGGAAGGAAGTGACCGCACAACATTATCACCGCATTTGGAGAAAATATGTTGCGTGGTGTGAAACCAAGAAGGCCCCAACGGAAGAATTTCAATTGGGTCGATTCCTACATTTCCTGCAGGCAGGATTGTCTATGGGCCTCAAATTGGGGTCTATTAAGGTTCAAATTTCGGCCTTATCAATCTTCTTCCAGAAAGAATTGGCTTCAGTGCCTGAAGTACAAACTTTTGTCAAGGGTGTATTACATATACAGCCTCCGATTGTGCCTCCAGTGGCACCGTGGGATCTAAACGTAGTTTTGGATTTTCTCAAATCTCATTGGTTTGAGCCTCTCAAATCGGTAGATTTGAAGTATCTTACATGGAAAGTAACCATGTTACTGGCCCTGGCTTCAGCCAGGAGAGTTTCAGAGTTGGCGGCTTTATCGTACAAAAGCCCATATCTGATTTTCCATTCGGACAGGGCAGAACTGCGGACACGTCCTCATTTTCTCCCTAAGGTGGTTTCGGCTTTTCACTTGAACCAGCCTATTGTGGTGCCTGCGGCTACTAGCGACTTGGAGGACTCCAAGTTACTGGACGTTGTCAGAGCATTGAAAATATATATTTCAAGGACAGCTGGAGTCAGAAAATCTGACTCGTTGTTTATCTTGTATGCACCCAACTAGATGGGTGCTCCTGCGTCTAAGCAGACGATTGCTCGTTGGATCTGTAGCACAATCCAACTTGCACATTCTGTGGCAGGCCTGCCACAGCCTAAAACTGTAAAAGCCCACTCCACAAGGAAGGTGGGCTCATCTTGGGCGGCTGCCCGAGGGGTCTCGGCATTACAACTTTGCCGAGCAGCTACGTGGTCAGGGGAGAACACGTTTGTAAAATTTTACAAATTTGATACTCTGGCTAAAGAGGACTTGGAGTTCTCTCATTCGGTGCTGCAGAGTCATCCGCACTCTCCCGCCCGTTTGGGAGCTTTGGTATAATCCCCATGGTCCTGACGGAGTCCCCAGCATCCACTAGGACGTTAGAGAAAATAAGAATTTACTTACCGATAATTCTATTTCTCATAGTCCGTAGTGGATGCTGGGCGCCCATCCCAAGTGCGGATTGTCTGCAATACTTGTACATAGTTATTGTTAACTAAATCGGGTTATTATTGTTGTGAGCCATCTTTTTTAGAGGCTACTTCGTTGTTATCATACTGTTAACTGGGTTCAGATCACAAGTTGTACGGTGTGATTGGTGTGGCTGGTATGAGTCTTACCCAGGATTCAAGATCCTTCCTTATTGTGTACGCTCGTCCGGGCACAGTACCTAACTGAGGCTTGGAGGAGGGTCATAGGGGGAGGAGCCGGTACACACCATGTGATCCTAAAAGCTTGCTTTTGTGCCCTGTCTCCGGCGGAGCCGCTATTCCCCATGGTCCTGACGGAGTCCCCAGCATCCACTACGGACTATGAGAAATAGAATTATCGGTAAGTAAATTCTTATTATATATCACATCTCTGCCTCTCTACTTATATATCACAGCTCTGCATCTCTACTTATATATCACAGCTCTGCATCTCTACTTATGTATCACAGCTCTGCATCTCTACATATATATCACAGCTCTGTATCTCTACTTATATATCACAGCTCTGCATCTCTACTTATATATCACAGCTCTGCCTCGCTACTTATATATCACAGCTCTGTATCTCTACTTATATATCACAGCTCTGCCTCTCTACTTATATATCACATCTCTGTATCTCTACTTATATATCACAGCTCTGCCTCTCTACTTATATATCACAGCTCTGTATCTCTACTTATATATCACAGCTCTGTATCTCTACTTATATATCACAGCTCTGCCTCTCTACTTATATATCACAGCTCTGCATCTCTACTTATATATCACAACTCTGTATCTCTTCTTATATATCACAGCTCTGCCTCTCTACTTATATATCACAGCTCTGCATCTCTACTTATGTATCACAGCTCTGTATCTCTACTTATATATCACAGCTCTGTATATCTACTTATATATCACAGCTCTGCCTCTCTACTTATATATCACAGCTCTGTATCTCTACTTATATATCACAGCTCTGCATCTCTACTTATATATCACAGCTCTGTATCTCTACTTATATATCACAGCTCTGTATCTCTACTTATATATCACAGCTCTGCCTCTCTACTTATATATCACAGCTCTGCCTCTCTACTTATATATCACAGCTCTGCCTCTCTACTTATATATCACAGCCCTGTATCTCTACTTAAATATCACAGCTCTGCATCTCTACTTATATATCACAGCTCTGTCTCTCTACTTATACATCACAGCTCTGCATCTCTACTTATATATCACAGCTCTGCATCTCTACTTATGTATCACAGCTCTGCCTCTCTACTTATGTATAACATCTCTGCCTCTCTACTTATATATCACAGCTCTGTATCTCTACTTATATATCACAGCTCTGCCTCTCTACTTATATATCACAGCTCTGCCTCTCTACTTATATATCACATCTCTGCCTCTCTACTTATATATCACAGCTCTGCATCTCTACTTATATATCACAGCTCTGCCTCTCTACTTATGTATCACAGCTCTGCCTCTCTACTTATATATCACATCTCTGCCTCTCTACTTATATATCACAGCTCTGCATCTCTACTTATACATCACATCTCTGTATCTCTACTTATGTATCACAGCTCTGCCTCTCTACTTATATATCACAGCTCTGCATCTCTACTTATATATCACAGCTCTGCATCTCTACTTATGTATCACAGCTCTGCCTCTCTACTTATATATCACATCTCTGTCTCTCTACTTATATATCACAGCTCTGCATCTCTACTTATATATCACAGCTCTGCCTCTCTACTTATGTATCACAGCTCTGCCTCTCTACTTATATATCACAGCTCTGCATCTCTACTTATATATCACAGCTCTGCATCTCTACTTATGTATCACAGCTCTGCCTCTCTACTTATGTATCACATCTCTGTCTCTCTATTTATATATCACAGCTCTGCATCTCTACTTATATATCACAGCTCTGCCTTTCTACTTATATATCACATCTCTGCCTCTCTACTTATATATCACAGCTCTGCATCTCTACTTATATATCACAGCTCTGCATCTCTACTTATGTATCACAGCTCTGCCTCTCTACTTATATATCACATCTCTGCCTCTCTACTTATATATCACAGCTCTGCCTCTCTACTTATATATCACAGCTCTTCATCTCTACTTATACATCACATCTCTGTATCTCTACTTATACATCACAGCTCTGCATCTCTACTTATATATCACAGCTCTGCATCTCTACTTATATATCACATCTCTGCCTCTCTACTTATATATCACAGCTCTGCATCTCTACTTATACATCACAGCTCTGCCTCTCTACTTATATATCACAGCTCTGCATCTCTACTTATACATCACAGCTCTGCATCTCTACTTATATATCACAGCTCTGCATCTCTACCTATATATCACAGCTCTGCATCTCTACTTATATATCACAGCTCTGCCTCTCTACTTATATATCACAGCTCTGCCTCTCTACATATATATCACATCTCTGCATCTTTACTTATATATCACAGCTGTGCATCTCTACTTATATATCACAGCGCTGCCTCTCTACTTATATATCACAGCTCTGTATCTCTACTTATATATCACAGCTCTGCCTCTCTACTTATATATCACAGCTCTGCCTCTCTACTTATATATCACAGCTCTGCCTCTCTACTTATATATCACAGCTCTGCCTCTCTACATATATATCACAGCTCTGTCTCTCTACTTATATATCACAGCTCTGCATCTCTACTTATATATCACAGCTCTACATCTCTACTTATATATCACAGGTCTGCATCCCTACATATATATCACAGCTCAGTATCTCTACTTATATTTCTCTAACGTCCTAAGTGGATGCTGGGACTCCGTAAGGACCATGGGGAATAGCGGCTCCGCAGGAGACAGGGCACAAAATAAAAGCCTGAGTATCAGGTGGTGTGCACTGGCTCCTCCCCCCATGACCCTCCTCCAAGCCAGTTAGATTTTTGTGCCCGGCCGAGAAGGGTGCAAACTAGGTAGCTCTCCTGAGCTGCTTAGAATAAAAGTTTAGTTAGGTTTTTTTTATTTTCAGTGAGTCCTGCTGGCAACAGGCTCACTGCACCGTGGGACTAAGGGGAGAAGAAGCGAACTCACCTGAGTGCAGAGTGGATTGGGCTTCTTAGGCTACTGGACATTAGCTCCAGAGGGACGATCACAGGTTCAGCCTGGATGGGTCACCGGAGCCGCGCCGCCGTCCCCCTTACAGAGCCAGAAGAACGAAGAGGTCCGGTGAAAGCGGCGGCAGAAGACATCCTGTCTTCAAGACTAAGGTAGCGCACAGCACCGCAGCTGTGCGCCATTGCTCTCAGCACACTTCACACTCCGGTCACTGAGGGTGCAGGGCGCTGGGGGGGGAGCGCCCTGAGACGCAATATACATCAAATACCTTAGCTGGCTAAAGGAATACATCACATATAGCTCCAGGGCTATATGGATGTATTTTTCCCCCTGCCATTTTACACAGAAAAAGCGGGAGATGAGGACGTCGTGAAGGGGCGGGGCCTATCTCCTCAGCACACTGGCGCCATTTTTCCCTCACAGCTCCGCTGGAAGGACGGCTCCCTGACTCTCCCCTGCAGTCCTGCTTCTGATTCAGGGTAAAAAAGAGAAGGGGGGGCATTTTGGCAGCAGATTATCAAAAACAGCAGCTATAAGGGTTTAACACTTATACAAGGTTATCCCTGTATATATATAGCGCTGGGTGTGTGCTGGCAGACTCTCCCTCTGTCTCTCCAAAGGGCTAAGTGGGGTCCTGTCCTCTATCAGAGCATTCCCGGTGTGTGTGCTGTGTGTCGGTACGCGTGTGTCGACATGTATGAGGAGGAAAATGAGGTGGAGGCGGAGCAGTTGCCTGTGTTAGTGATGTCACCCCCTAGGGAGTCGACACCTGACTGGATGATTGTGTTTAAGCAATTAAGTGATAATGTCAGCAATTTACAAAAAACTGTTGACGACATGAGAAAGCCGGCAAATCAATTAGTGCCTGTTCAGGCGTCTCAGACACCCTCAGGGGCCCTAAAACGGCCGCTACCTCAGTGGGTCGACACGGATCCAGATACAGATACTGAGTCTAGTGTCGACGGTGACGAGACAAACGTAATGTCCAGTAGGGCCACACGTTACATGATCATGGCAATGAAAGAGGCATTGAACCTTTCTGACACTACAAGTACCACAAAGGCGGGTATTATGTGGGGTGTGAAAAAACTGCCAATAGTTTTTCCTGAGTCTGATGAAATAAATGAGGTGTGTGATAAAGCGTGGGTTTCCCCCGATAAAAAACAGCTAATTTCTAATAAATTATTAGCACTATACCCTTTCCCGCCAGAGGTTAGGGCGCGGTGGGAAACACCCCCTAGGGTAGATAAGGCGCTCACACGTTTATCTAAACAAGTAGCGTTACCGTCCCCTGATACGGCCACCCTCAAAGAACCAGCTGATAGGAGGCTGGAAAATATCCTGAAAAGTATATACACACATACTGGTGTTATACTGCGACCAGCAATCGCATCAGCCTGGATGTGCAGTGCTGGAGTCGCATGGGCGGATTCCCTGACTGAGAATATTGATACCCTGGATAGGGACAATATTTTGTTAACTATAGAACATTTAAAGGATGCATTACTATATATGCGTGATGCGCAGAGGGATATTTGTACCCTGGCATCAAGAGTAAGCGCAATGTCCATCTCTGCCAGAAGAGCATTATGGACCCGACAGTGGTCAGGTGACGCAGATTCCAAACGGCACATGGAAGTATTGCCGTATAAGGGGGAGGAGTTATTTGGGGCTGGTCTAACAGACCTGGTGGCCACGGCAACGGCTGGAAAATCCACCTTTTTACCCCAGGTTACTTCACATCAGCAGAAAAAGACACAGTCTTTTCAAACTCAGTCCTTTCATTCCCATAAGTACAAGCGAGCAAAAGGCCACTCTTTTCTGCCCAAGGGCAGAGGAAGAGGAAAAAGACTGCACCATGCAGCCGCTTCCCAGGAGCAGAAGCCCTCCCCTGCTTCTGCCAAGTCTTCAGCATGACGCTGGGGCTTTACAAGCAGACTCAGACACGGTGGGGGCACGTCTCAAGAATTTCAACGCGCAGTGGGCTCACTCGCAAGTGGATCCCTGGATTCTACAGGTAGTATCACAGGGGTACAAACTGGAATTCGAGGCGTTTCCTCCTCATCGGTTCCTGAAGTCTGCTTTACCAAAGTCTCCCTCCGACAGGGAGGCAGTTCTGGAAGCCATTCACAAGCTGTACTCCCAGCAGGTGATAATCAAGGTACCCCTCTTACAACAGGGGAAGGGGTATTATTCCACACTATTTGTGGTACCGAAGCCGGACGGCTCGGTGAGACCAATCTTAAATCTAAAATCTTTGAACACTTACATAAAAAGGTTCAAATTCAAGATGGAGTCACTCAGAGCGGTGATAGCGAACCTGGAAGAGGGGGACTATATGGTGTCGCTGGACATCAAGGATGCTTATCTCCACGTCCCAATATACCCTTCTCACCAAGGGTACCTCAGGTTTGTAGTACAAAACTGTCATTATCAGTTTCAGACGCTGCCGTTTGGATTGTCCACGGCGCCTCGGGTCTTTACCAAGGTAATGGCCGAAATGATGATTCTTCTACGAAGAAAAGGCATCTTAATTATCCCTTACTTGGACGATCTCCTGATAAGGGCAAGAACCAAGGAACAGTTAGAAGTCGGAGTGGCACTATCTCAGGTAGTGCTAAGTCAGCACGGATGGATTCTAAATATCCCAAAATCGCAGCTGATTCCAACGACACGTCTACTGTTCTTAGGAATGATTCTGGACACAGTCCAGAAGAAGGTGTTTCTCCCGGAGGAGAAGGCCAGGGAGTTATCCGAGCTAGTCAGGAACCTCCTAAAACCAGGACAGGTATCAGTGCATCAGTGCACAAGGGTCCTGGGAAAAATGGTGGCTTCTTACGAAGCGATTCCATTCGGAAGATTCCATGCAAGAACGTTTCAGTGGGATCTACTGGGAAAATGGTCCGGATCGCATCTTCAGATGCATCAACGGATAACCCTGTCGCCAAGGACAAGGGTGTCTCTCCTGTGGTGGCTTCAGAGTGCTCATCTACTAGAGGGCCGCAGATTTGGCATTCAGGATTGGATCCTGGTAACCACGGATGCCAGCCTGAGAGGCTGGGGAGCAGTCACACAGGGAAGGAATTTCCAGGGCTTGTGGTCAAGCATGGAAACATCTCTTCATATAAACATCCTGGAACTAAGGGCCATTTACAATGCCTTAATTCAAGCAAAACCTCTGCTTCAGGGTCAGGCGGTGTTGATCCAGTCGGACAACATCACGTCAGTCGCCCACGTAAACAGACAGGGCGGCACGAGAAGCAGGAGGGCAATGGCAGAAACTGCAAGGATTCTTCGCTGGGCGGAAAATCATGTGTTAGCACTGTCAGCAGTGTTCATTCCGGGAGTGGACAACTGGGAAGCAGACTTCCTCAGCAGACACGACCTTCACCCGGGAGAGTGGGGACTTCACCCAGAAGTCTTCCACCAAATTGTAAACCGTTGGGAAAAACCAAAGGTGGACATGATGGCGTCACGTCTAAACAAAAAACTGGACAGATATTGCGCCAGGTCAAGGGACCCTCAGGCAATAGCGGTGGACGCTCTGGTAACGCCGTGGGTGTACCAGTCAGTGTATGTGTTCCCTCCTCTGCCCCTCATACCAAAAGTATTGAGAATCATAAGAAGGAGAGGAGTAAGAACTATACTCGTGGTTCCGGATTGGCCAAGAAGGTCTTGGTACCCGGAACTTCAAGAGATGCTCACGGACGAACCGTGGCCTCTACCTCTAAGAAAGGACCTGCTACTGCAGGGGCCTTGTCTGTTCCAAGACTTACCGCGGCTGCGTTTGACGGCATGGCGGTTGAACGCCGGATCCTGAAGGACAAGGGCATTCCAGAAGAAGTCATCCCTACTCTGGTAAATGCCAGAAAGGAAGTAACCGCAAAACATTATCACCGCATTTGGCGTAAATATGTGGCGTGGTGTGAGGCCAAGAAGGCCCCTACAGAGGAATTTCAACTGGGTCGTTTCTGGCATTTCCTGCAAACAGGACTGTCTATGGGCCTAAAATTAGGGTCCATTAAGGTTCAAATTTCGGCCTTGTCGATATTCTTCCAGAAAGAACTGGCTTCAGTACCTGAAGTTCAGACATTTGTGAAAGGGGTGCTGCACATACAGCCTCCTTTTGTGCCTCCAGTGGCATCTTGGGATCTCAATGTTGTGTTGAGATTTCTAAAATCACATTGGTTTGAACCATTGTCTACGGTAGATTTAAAATATCTCACGTGGAAGGTGTCGATGCTGTTGGCCTTGGCTTCAGCCAGGCGTGTGTCAGAATTGGCGGCTTTATCATATAAAAGCCCTTACCTAATTTTTCATTCTGACAGGGCGGAATTGAGGACTCGTCCTCAATTTCTACCTAAGGTGGTTTCTGCATTTCACATGAACCAACCTATTGTGGTACCTGCGGCTACTAGGGACTTAGAGGACTCTAAGTTGCTGGACGTTGTCAGGGCCTTGAAAATATATGTTTCCAGGACGGCTGGAGTCAGGAAATCTGACTCGCTGTTTATCCTGTATGCACCCAACAAGCTGGGTGCTCCTGCTTCAAAGCAGACGATTGCTCGTTGGATTTGTAGTACAATTCAGCTTGCACATTCCGTGGCAGGATTGCCACAGCCAAAATCGGTAAAAGCCCATTCCACAAGGAAAGTGGGCTCATCTTGGGCGGCTGCCCGAGGGGTCTCGGCTTTACAACTTTGCCGAGCAGCTACTTGGTCAGGGGCAAACACGTTTGCAAAATTCTACAAATTTGATACCCTGGCTGAGGAGGACCTGGAGTTCTCTCACTCGGTGCTGCAGAGTCATCCGCACTCTCCCGCCCGTTTGGGAGCTTTGGTATAATCCCCATGGTCCTTACGGAGTCCCAGCATCCACTTAGGACGTTAGAGAAAATAAGATTTTACTTACCGATAAATCTATTTCTCGTAGTCCGTAGTGGATGCTGGGCGCCCATCCCTAGTGCGGATTGTCTGCAATACTTGTATATAGGCCCTCATTCCGAGTTGTTCGCTCGGTATTTTTCATCGCATCGCAGTGAAAATCCGCTTAGTACGCATGCGCAAAGTTCGCACTGCGACTGCGCCAAGTAACTTTACTATGAAGAAAGTATTTTTACTCACGGCTTTTTCTTCGCTCCGGCGAACGTAATGTGATTGACAGGAAATGGGTGTTACTGGGCGGAAACACGGCGTTTCAGGGGCGTGTGGCTGAAAACGCTACCGTTTCCGGAAAAAACGCAGGAGTGGCCGGAGAAACGGTGGGAGTGCCTGGGCGAACGCTGGGTGTGTTTGTGACGTCAACCAGGAACGACAAGCACTGAACTGATCGCACAGGCAGAGTAAGTCTGGAGCTACTCTGAAACTGCTAAGTAGTTAGTAATCGCAATATTGCGAATACATCGGTCGCAATTTTAAGAAGCTAAGATTCACTCCCAGTAGGCGGCGGCTTAGCGTGTGTAACTCTGCTAAATTCGCCTTGCGACCGATCAACTCGGAATGAGGGCCATAGTTATTGTTACAAAAAATTCGGGTTATTATTGTTGAGCCATCTTTCCAGAGGCTCCTTTGAATTTATCATACTGTTAACTGGGTTCAGATCACGAGTTGTACGGTGTGATTGGTGTGGCTGGTATGAGTCTTACCCGGGATTCAATATCCTTCCTTATTATGTACGCTCGTCCGGGCACAGTATCCTAACTGGCTTGGAGGAGGGTCATGGGGGGAGGAGCCAGTGCACACCACCTGATACTCAGGCTTTTATTTTGTGCCCTGTCTCCTGCGGAGCCGCTATTCCCCATGGTCCTTACGGAGTCCCAGCATCCACTACGGACTACGAGAAATAGATTTATCGGTAAGTAAAATCTTATTATCACAGCTCTGCCTCTCTACTTATATATCACAGCTCTGCATCTCTACTTATATATCACAGCCCTGTATCTCTACTTATATATCACAGCTCTGTATCTCTACTTATATATCACAGCTCTGCCTCTCTACTTATATATCACAGCTCTGCATCTCTACTTATATATCACAACTCTGTATCTCTTCTTATATATCACAGCTCTGCCTCTCTACTTATATATCACAGCTCTGCATCTCTACTTATATATCACAGCTCTGTATCTCTACTTATTTATCACAGCTCTGCATCTCTACTTATATATCACAACTCTGTATCTCTTCTTATATATCACAGCTCTGCCTCTCTACTTATATATCACAGCTCTGCATCTCTACTTATATATCACAGCTCTGTATCTCTACTTATTTATCACAGCTCTGCATCTCTACTTATATATCACAGCTCTTTTTCTCTACTTATATATCACAGCTCTGCCTCTCTCATTGTATATCACAGCTCTGCCTCTCTACTTATATATCACAGCTCTGCATCTCTACTTATGTATCACAGCTCTGCCTCTCTACTTATATATCACAGCGCTGCCTCTCTACTTATATATCACAGCTCTTCATCTCTACTTATATATCACAGCTCTGTATCTCTATTTATATATCACAGCTCTGCATCTCTCATTATATATCACAGCTCTGTATCTCTACTTATATATCACAGCCCTGCCTCTCTACTTATATATCACATCTCTGCACCTCTACTTATATATCACAGCACTGCCTCTCTACTTATATATCACAGCTCTGCATCTCTACATATATATCACAGCCCTGCATCTCTACTTATATATCACAGCTCTGCCTCTCTACTTATATATCACATCTCTGCACCTCTACTTATATATCACAGCTCTGCATCTCTACTTATATATCACAGCTCTGCATCTCTACTTATATATCACAGCTCTGCATCTCTACTTATATATTACAGCTCTGTCTCTCTACTTATATATCACAGCTCTGCTTCTCTACTTATATATCACAGCTCTGTCTCTCTACTTATATATCACATCTCTGCATCTCTACTTATATATCACATCTCTGCCTCTCTACTTATATATCACAGCTCTGTATCTCTACTTATATATCACAGCTTTGCCTCTCTACTTACATATCACAGCTGTCTCTCTACTTACATATAACAGCTCTGTATCTCTACTTATATATCACAGCTTCGTCTCTCTACTTATATATCACAGCTCTGTCTCTCTACTTATATATCACATCTCTGCATCTCTACTTATATATCACAGCTCTGTCTCTCTACTTATATACCACAGCTCTGCATCTTTACTTATATATCACAGCTCTGCCTCTCTACTTATATATCACAGCTCTGCCTCTCTACTTATATATCACAGCTCTGCCTCTCTACTTATATATCACATCTCTGCATCTCTACTTATATATCACAGCTCTGTCTCTCTACTTATATACCACAGCTCTGCCTCTCTACTTATATATCACAGCTCTGCCTCTCTACTTATATATCACAGCTCTGTCTCTCTATATATCACAGCTCTGCCTCTCTACTTATATATCACAGCCCTGTATCTCTATATATAACAGCTCTGCATCTCTACTTATATATCACAGCTCGGTCTCTCTATATATCACAGCTCTGCATCTCTACTTATATATCACAGCTCTGTCTCTCTATATATCACAGCTCTGTGCCTCTTTATCACAGGTCAATCAGCATATCTTTACATATGCTCTGCATCTTTTTATTGATTACAGATTGTCTCCCACTGAGGACTCCATTTATAAAGCAGTGTAAAACCTTTTATCACTATACCCCTGTAATAACCGAGCATTTTACCACTTTGATCGACTCCTAGAATGGTATCCCCCATGGAGAAATGTCAGATTTATCCAGCGGTCTTCCTAATTAATGCACATTCCTATTCCCCATACACTAGTATGGGGGAAGCAACCTGCTGCAATTCAGAGAATAACAGAAAGCTCGGGTTCCATTCCTCCTCTCCAGAATCCATTGCTATCTGTGGGTGCAGGGGCAGATCCAGGAAAAAATGACAGGGGGGGCACCTTGTGCATGCCGAAGGCGTGCGGTCCCATGATGGTGCGCGTTGCCTCACAAGAAGGGCATGACCTAGCAACAAGGGTCATGGCCTCAAAGGGAACATCGTATTCATAAGACGGGAAGAGGGTGACACTTTGGAGAGGCAGTGGGTGACAGGAGAGAGAGGGTGATGGGTTCATAGTGACGCAGGGAAGAGGCAGTGGATGAAGGAGACATAGTGGGAGACGGAGAGGCAGTGGGTGACAGAGAGAGGGTGACAGTGAGAGGCAGAGTGGATAATACTGGGGAAAGGGTGACGAGGAAAAAGTGGGTGATGCCAGGAGGAGGTGGCAGTGGGTAACAAGGAGAGGGGGACAGGGAGAGGCAGTGGGTACCTAATGTCTCTGTAGGAGGGAGTAGTGAGACATTTGTAGTGAGGTTTACAGAGGCATGAAGTGAAAGATTCACTGGGGAAACAAACATTATAGCACATAGTATGAGATGAAATTCACATTATAGCACATAGTATGAGATGAAATTCACATTATAGCACATGGTATGAGCTGAAATTCACATTATAGCACATGGTATGAGCCTAAATTCACATTATATCACATGGTATGAGCCGAAATTCACATTATAGCACATAGTATGAGCGGATATTCACATTATAGCACACGGTACGAGCCGAAATTCACATTATAGCACTCAGAATGAGCCGAAATTCACATTATAGCACGCTGAATGAGCCAAAATTCACATTATAGCACGCTGAATGAGCCAAAATTCACATTATAGCACGCTGAATGAGCCGAAATTCACATTATAGCACATGGTACGAGACGAAATTCACATTATAGCATGCTGAATGAGACGAAATTCACATTATAGCATGCTGAATGAGCCGAAATTCACATTATAGCACGCTGAATGAGCCGAAATTCACATTATAGCACACTGAATGAGCCAAATTCACATTATAGCACACTGAATGAGCCGAAATTCACATTATAGCACATGGTACGAGACGAAATTCACATTATAGCATGCTGAATGGGCCGAAATTCACATTATAGCATGCTGAATGAGCTGAAATTCACATTATAGCACACTGAATGAGCCAAATTCACATTATAGCACATTGAATGAGCTGAAATTGTGACAGCAGGGACAGCCGGAGTGACAGCAGGGACAGGGCGCGAGAGAGTGACGACAGGGAGTGAGAGCGACGACGGAGAGAGTGACGACAGGGAGAGAGTGACGACAGGGAGAGAGAGAGTGACGACAGGGAGAGAGAGAGTGACAGCAGGGAGAGAGAGAGTGACAGCAGGGAGAGAGAGTGACGACAGTGACAGCAGGGAGAGAGTGACGACAGTCAGAGCCGGCCCTAACCAATATGATGCCCTAGGCAAGATTTTGGCTGGTGCCCCCTAGCACCGCCGCTAGTTCTGCAGGAGATGCCTGGCATGAGTCAGCTGGCAGGTCTGCTAAGGTTGGGCGCCTTTTGTTTATGAAAATGCATCTTATTTGCAGTACTATGTGGCTAGGATGCACAAGCAGCTTCCGCTGATAAAAATTATATGCAGCATGCCTATATTCTGTGTGCGACCGCGGCTGTATCTGCATACGAAATACTACATGACAGTGATTTCCAGGAATACACTGCAACGTAGCATTTCGTATGCAGATACAGCTGCAGTCACACACAGAATATAGGCATGCCGCATATCATTTTAATCAGCAGAAGCTGCTGGTGCCCCTAAGCATACCAAATGCCCTAGGCATTTGCCTAGTTTGCCTATGCCTAAGGCCGGCTCTGACGACAGTGACAGCAGCGAGAGAGAGAGTGACGAAAGTGACAGGTACAGTAAGGACAGGGAGAGAGGGTGACAGCAGGGGAACATTACCTGACTGTGGTCGGCAACAAGTCTCAGCTTCAGCTATTTAAAAGGAGACCATCCACAATCTTCAATGGATTCCAAGATGTCCCGTTTTGCACTAAAATTCTTGAAATCGCAGCTCCTTTACACACCAATATCCACAGTTGGTAATTTATTCTGTAATTAAATCAAAAAGAAGGAGCGCTCCATAGTGCATATCAGTTTTAAAATTGTAATATATTATACCAATCTGACACACATATGGTAAGAACACATACCGCAAGCAGCGGTATAAGCCAACGTAAGTATAACACATGCAAGATAAAAAAACGGACTTCACAGCATATAGAAGGTGCTTCTTGGCTGGGTGAGGATCACCGTGCAGCCAAGAAGCACCTTCTATGCATGTGTTATACTTACGTTGGCACTCCTTCTTTTTTATTTGATTACAGAGTGTCTATAGCTATATATATATATATATATATATATATATATAAAACATATGACCAAGAATATAATAAATTAAAATATAAAAATTTTGCCTGCCTTACATTTGTGGTTATGCTGCTGGCAGGCAGTACTGTTCAATTGGAGACCGAGAGCTGGCTTCTCTCGGCCTCTCCTCCAAGGACGCAAACATAGCTACAGCCTCCAGGGCTCCACGCATCTCTCCTCCTTCTTCAGTGCAGCCTGCGGCGCGCCAATGACTGAGCCGCAGGCTTGCTGAGCCGGACAGCAATTGGACAGCTGAGCCGCTGCTCAGCTGCCCTGACTACCGCTCTTAGAGCACTCTTAGTCAGGGCAGTTGAGCGACGGCTCAGCTGTCCAATCGCTGTCCGGCTCAGTCATTGGCGTGTCGCAGGCTGCACTGAAGAAGGAGGAGGACGTCAGGGACAGGGCAGCGGGGCTGGGGAGCCGGGACACGTAAGCGCAGTGCCGCAGATCGGATTGAAGAGAGATCCGATCTGCGGCGGGGGGGCCCTTACCAGACCCTTCATCGCTGCGGGCGCCATCTGCTACCAGACCCTTCATCGCTGCGGGCGCCATCTGCTACCAGACCCTTCATCGCTGCGGGCGCCATCTGCTCCGCCGCTTCTTTTTAAAAGGGACCGCTGTGTTGTTGTTTTTTAAAGTGCCAGACATGACAGGGGGGGCAAGGGCCCGCGTGCCCCCCTCCCCCCCCCCTGGATCCGCCACTGTGTGGGTGTGTTATGGGGAGATAAGCAGTGACGTGTTCTACCTTCCTGATTCTGCCCTGTAGTTACCCGTTCACTTTTCACAGTCCAGCTGGTTACCATGTTGTGTTATTATGATGTACTGGAGATCACAACCGTCCTGGTGTCTCAGATCCTCAGGGAACCAGATGAGCAGTATATTCTCCTTGGGGGAGAACGTACAGCTCATAGTGGCCGACCTCCTTGGTGCATTGCACCGCACTGTTTATCAGTGGCTTCGAGAATCATTACAGCAGGTGGTCATAGCAGGCCAGAGCTGTCTTTACAGCAGTGTAGGTCCCTGGGCAAAGCAATGCACTCGGGCCACTACTCATACTCCAGCATTGGCGGGTGCTATCAGCAGAGGCTGTGATGTCCCGCGGGCGGTAGGGGGTGTTCTATCTTCCGCTCAGCATGCAGGACCTGGCGCAGTCATTTCTGCTAAATACTCCTTTACTGCATGGATGGGGGGGCGGGGTTTAGTGAGATGGAGAGGGAGAACACTACACTGTAGAATGGGGCATTGGGCAGAATGAGGTGGACCCGGTACGTGACTTCCAGGGCGGTAGGGGTGTTTAGTACACAGGGGAGGGGTGGATAGTGGAGTGGGCTTAATATTCATAATTTTCTGGTGGGAGGGCAACTTGCTTGACTGCAAATATCTCTGGTTCCTGGGGGTGGATTTATTAGCTTTCAAAGGGTTAAAAAAAACTAGAGAGTCCCACCTTTCAGGAGGTACTGGAGACACCTTTCAGGAGGTACTGGAGACACCTTTCAGGAAGTACTGGAGACACCTTTCAGGAGGTACTGGAGACACCTTTCAGGAGGTACTGGAGACACCTTTCAGGAGGTACTGGAGACACCTTTCAGGAAGTACTGGGGACACCTTTCAGGAGGTACTGGGGACACCTTTCAGGAAGTACTGGGGACACCTTTCAGGAAGTACTGGGGACACCTTTCAGGAAGTACTGGGGACACCTTTTTAGGAGGTACTGGGGACACCTTTCAGGAGATACTGGGGACTTGAGGATCAGAGATCAGGAGCCAGAGCAATCCACCAACGAACTTATAAAACTGCATACCAGGCGTGTGGAGCTGGAGCAGGGACCAGATGCTGGAAGGCTGATATCTCTGGTTCTGGGCATAGTAGGGACAAGCTACCACTTACCAAAGGTTCTCAAGGTACTCTGAAGAACCTCTATACAGGATAAAAGATATGAGTTTCCCTAATCACTATTATATTGCTTGTATGACCCTAGTACTTGAGCTACTGGATATTATAACTGTTATGGTGTGTACACACGGTGCAATATGCACTGAACTTTTCTTACGATTTTGACTATATAGTCAAAATCGTAAGTAAAGTTAGCGCATATTGCACAGTCTGTACACAGCTTGCGATGCCGATGCGAGGCCCCGCGGGTCGGCATCGCAAGCAAATATATACTGTGCAGCCAAGTCAATTTTGACTATCTCGCGTCAAAACTGTCCCTTAGCCAAAATCGGTATCGCAAGCACAGTCATCTTTGCTCGCGATATCGACCACAGTCTATGTCGCATAGTGAGAATCGGGCATTGGGGGTCATTCTGAGTTGATCGCTAGATAAAAATGTTCGCAGCGATTAAGTGAAAAAGCGGCACTTCTGCGCATGCGTATGCAGCGCAATGCGCACGCGCGCCGTACTTTCATAACAGCCAATGTAGTTTTACACAAGATCTAGCGAGGCTTTTCATTCGCAATGTCCGTCGCAGAGTGATTGACATGAAGTGGGCATTTCTGGGTGTCAACTGACCATTTTCAGAGAGTGTTCAGAAAAACGCAGGCGTGGCGTGTTTGTGATGTCAAATCCGGAACTGAACGGTCTGAAGTGATCGCAAGCACTGAGTTGGTCTGGAGCTACTCTGAAACTGCACAGTTTTTTTTTGTAGCCACTGGGGGTCATTCAGAGTTGTTCGCTCGTTGACGATTTTCGCTATGCTGCGATTTGCTGCTAAATGCGCATGCGCATGGTACGCAGCGCACATGCACTAAGTTATTTAACTAAAAACTTAGTAGATTTGCTGGTGTTCGTACGACGCTTTTCAATCGCACTGTTGTTTGGTAAATGATTGACAGGAAAGGGGCGTTTCTGGGCGGCAACTCAGTGTTTTCACGGCGTTGGCTAAAAAACGCAGGCGTGTCAGGAAAAAATGCGGGAGTGTCTGGAGAAACGGGGGAGTGGCTGGCCGAACGCAGGGCGTGTTTGTGACGTCAAACCAGGAACTAAACGGACTGAGCTGATCGCAATCTGTGAGTAGGTCTGGAGCTACTCAGAAACTGCAAAGAATTATTTAGTAGCAGTTCTGCTAATCTTTCGTTCGCTATTCTGCTAAGCTAAGATTCACTCCGAGGGCGGCGGCCTAGCGTGTGCAATGCTGCTAAAAGCAGCTAGCGAGCGAACAACTTGGAATGACCCCCATAGCCCGAATCCCACTGTGTGTATGGACCTTTAGACTCCGGATATAAGATCAGCAGTAATCGCACACAGCACAATCTGTGCAGTTACATTCTATTATCTATCTTGCTGGAGTAGTGGTAGACTCTGGGGTTACAGTACATTTATAATCAGGAATAGTATGGGTGCAGAAGGGTTACCAAGCAGTGGCGGTTCTTGCCACGGGCAAGCGGTACTTTTGCCCGGGGCGCCGCCTTCCGGAGGGCGCCGGCGCCATCCGGAGTGCGCCGCACCAGGGCAAGATCCGCCACTGTGCCCCCCGCAGTGCCCTGCTGTGCCCCCCCGCTTTGAAGGGAACCAGACGCGTAGCGTCTAGTTTCCCTTCATTGAGAGGACCTCAGTTGTGCGGTGCGCGATGACGTCATCGCGCACCGCACAGCAAAGGTCCTCTCCATGAAGGGAAACTAGACGCTACGGTCTAGTTTCCCTTCGTCTAGAGGACCTTTGCTGTGCGATGCGTGATGACGTCATCGCGCACCGCACAGCAAAGGTCCTCTCCATGAAGGGAAACTAGACGCTACGGTCTAGTTTCCCTTCGTGTAGAGGACCTTTGCTGTGCGATGCGTGATGACGTCATCGCGCACCGCACAGCATAGTGGCACAGACACTAGGGGTCATAATTGACCTCTAGTGTCTATGCTGTTCTATAGGAGAGACGTAATAACGTCTCTCCCATAGATCGAAGAGAAGAGAGAGGGGAGAAGAGCGGTGCCGCCGGCGGAGGGGGTCTGGATCAGGAACGGGGATGGTAAGTATTCTTTTTATTTATTTATTTATTTATTTATTTTCTTTCAGCGTCGTGACCACGCCCCCAATTGAAGCCACGCCCCCATATTTTGCCCGGGGCGCCACAACTCTTAGAACCAGCCCTGTTACCAAGTTTGCAGCGGTGGAACGTGTCACTCTTATAATAACCCAGAGTAGATAATACTTGTACTTTGTTCTTCAGCTGCTGTATAGCACAGTCTGTGACACTGTAATACCTGTACAGTACGGGGAACCTCAGATGGAAACACAGACTTCAGTGTTATAAACAGAACATCATTTATTGAATACAGTTACATACTATAAGGAGACTTGGTAAAACAAAGGATAGATGTAGAACCCTTCTCTGGAATGGGGAATATAACGTAGCGGAGAATATAGGTCAGTGACTGTTACTGGTCGCCGTGGTCGCGTCATTGCTGGTTACAGACATTTCCTGGGAAAGTTTATCTAACAGCTGCAGAACCAGAAATCATTTTACAGGGGGTAACAGGTGCCGCACTCACCAGCGTCACCCTCCCTGCGACACTACCGGCAAGGTGAGCTTATGTACATATTAATGTCTGCAATTTAATGGAAAGTGTCCCAAATCTATCAATACAGTCCCAATTAGCAGACCCCGAAAAGCAGGGGCGTATCCATTGCTTGGCGAGGATGGCACCAGGGGCTGGCTGGCAACTTTTAGCGGGTATGGGTCATAGGGTCAACATGCATTAGGTCGACCACTATTGGTTGATAGGGACTAGGTCGACACCTGAAATAGGCCGACGCAGTCATTAAGTCGACATGAACAAAGTCGACATGGAAAAAGGTTGACGTGAGTTTTTTTTAAACTTTTTTGGTATCGTTTTCATCGTAAAAGAGACGGGGATCCCTAATTAGTGCACCGTGCCCCCACGCATGGCTCGCTTCACTCGTCATTGCTGTGGGGGAGGTGCCTCACTCCGCTACCGCTGCGCTCGGCACAGGTTACCGTTCCCAGTTGTAGTTCATGTGGATCGTAAAGTAAAAAAAGAAAAGAAAAAACATTGAAAAATTGATGTCGACCTTTTTCCGTGTCGACCTAGGGACCATGTTGAACTAATGCATGTCAACCAATAGTGGTCGACCTAATGACCGTATCCCCTTTAAGCCTGGGGAGCAGACTCAAGCAAGTGTCCCAGCATTTCACAGGGAATGCAATGCAAAAATGGCCCTGGAACACTTTCGATTGCACTGGCCCAGGGGGCAGATGGCACCCTGCCCCCCTGCCCAGCCAGCCCCTGGATGGCACTCACCGGGGGTGCTGTCTGAGGGGGAGCGCCGCTGCCAACCGTGGCCAGTTCTGTCTCTCATCACAGCTCTGTGCTGCTCAGAAGCCTCAGAGCTGGCCGCCAGGAGGGGGCAGCAGCGAGCACTGTCTGTCAATGACTGTGTAGAGGCCATCTTGAGCCAAATGAAGGAGCATCCATGGTTGGGGGAGGGGCCCTTGCGGATGAAGGGGGGCACGCGCGGGTGGGGCACTCGCGGATGTGGGGAAGCAACCACGGGAGGGGGGTTGTGCGTGGCCAAAACTGTCAAAAGTCCTTTGCAGCATATAGTCAGTGATGACACAGTACAGGCTTTTTGGTGCTGCAGTATGACAGGCAGGGGAGCAGCTGTGTCCGGAAGCCTGTACTATAGTGTACAGTACATCATAGTAGAGACTCAGGAGCATTGGCGTAATGGGTGCAGGGGATACAACTACAATGTGGCCCAGCCGAAGGCCCAGCAACCAATCCCACTGTACCTTTTTTTTTAAAAGTTTTATTTAGTACTGACGCGCGCTCAGGGCCGTCTTTTCGTATGGGCTCAATTGGCTCTTGCCCAAAGGAGCCCAGGAGTATAAGGGTCCTATGCTGACAGCTGAGGGTCCCCTCTTTCCAGGGGTACCAGATTTTTGAAAATCGGCCCTGGGGAACCGGAGATATCTGACTTGAAAGCAGTGGTCCCCATCCAAAACTGTTAATTGCTCTTCCCAGCCAGATATCTCGGGTTCTGTCTGACTTAGAGTTTTTCTGAGGGTTTAATCCAAAAGCTGGGACTCTCCCCTTTTGGTGGTCACTGGCAGCTTGTCTCTACTTAGCCCAGAACCAGAGATATCAGCCTTCCAGCAGCTGGTCCCTGCTCCAGCTCCACACGCCTAATATGCAGTTTTATATTTTCGTTGGTGAATTGCTCTGGCTCCTGAACTCTGACCCCCAAGTCCCCAGAACCTCCTGAAAGGTGGGACTCTAGTATTTTATCCCATTCAAATCTAAGAAATATATTTTCAGGAACTTGACATATCTGGAGTCAAGCAAGCTGCCCTCCCATCTGAAAATTATAACTATTAAGCCCACTCCACTATCCACCCCTCCCCTACGTATTAAACACCCTCTACCACCCCAGAAGTCATGTACCTGGGCTTCTTCATTCAGCCCAATGCCCCCTTCTACAGTTTAGCCCTATCTGTGCAGGAGTAATTAGCAGAAATGACAGCTCCAGGTCCTACATGCTGAGCGGAAGATAGATCACCCCCTACCGCCCGCAGGATCAAAGCTGCCACTGATAGCAACTCCCACCCCTACCACTGGAGGATGGGTAGGGGCCCAGTGCATTGCTGTGCCCAGGGGCCTACACTGCTGTCAAGACGGCCCTGCGTGCACTGCTCAGGGCTCAACAGTTTACTTCCTGGGAGGGAGGGAGGGAGGGAGGGAGGCAGGCTGAGTGCAGGGTGTCGAGCAGCCAGCAATGTGTGACTTGCCACACAGTCCCACTGATGTCTTTCCATGCCCCCCACTCCCCCTGTCTGTCTATGCCCTGCCTGGCCCCCGTCCATTTATCCATCTACAGTATGCCCCTATATGGTGTTCTGTCTGTCTATGTCATCCCACGTCTGTCTGTGCATCTATGCCCCCCATCTGTCTATGCCCCCATATGGTGCTCGTTCTGTCTATGCCCCCCCCCACGTCCATCTGTCCATTTATGTCTCCATATGGTGCTCTGTCCGGCTATCCCCCACCCGTCCGTCTGTCAGTCAATGCCCCATATGGTGCTCTCTCTGTCCGTCTATGCCCCCTGTCTGTCTGTCCATCTAACCATCTACGCCCCAATATGGAGCTCTGTCTGTCTGCCCCCCCTGTCCATATATCTATCTATGCCCCCATATGGCGCTCTGTCTATCCCCCCCATCCATATATCCATCTATGCCCCTGTCACAACTGAGGGTTGGAGACCCTGACTGGGAGCCTCAGCTGTAGGGGCTGACGGGTACTTGAACTTAGGAGGAGCCATGTGACTCCTGGACATGCGTAAAGACAGTAGCAAGGATGCCCGAAGGAGTGACCGCGACAACTGGAAATATCTTTCAGTGATTTTATTAAATGAAAAGTCAGAAAACGTGAAAAAACAATAGAAAGTCACAAGTGGAAATTTAGGTGTGCAGCTGGTTAATACCAGTAACCTGGAATATAGAGAAAAGTTCTGTAAACTGTAAATGAAGCTAGGGTTCGCTGGAAAACTGTAAATGAAGCTAGGGTTCACAGAAAAACTGTAGTTGTTGAAGAGTGGCTGCTGGAAAGCCGGAATACAGACACAGGTGAGTAAGGTGATGTTGTAGAGGGTTAATCACAGAGGTGTCGTGTTACACCACAGAGTGTAACACAGAGGAGTCAGGCTTGAATGCAGGAGAGTTCACTGGAGAATCTGTAGAAGACTGCACACAGAAACCACTGGAGACAAATGAAGCACTGCAGAGAAAGTCCATGGAAGAACTGCTCACTGGAAACACTGAAGACCATTGAAGCACTGACATCCTTCAATGCTGGGACAGGCTATTTAAACCCACAGGTTAGCAGGGATTGGTGGGCAATTAACCAGAGACCAGAGTGCAGCTGCTGTGTAATCAGGCTGAGAGCAGAGTGCAGCTGATTGGCTGAAAAGTAACATGTGATGAAAACAAACATGGCTGCGCCCATGTTTGAACTTGGAGGGAAAGACTGTTTGTAACTTGCATGTGAGTTTTAACCATGAAGCTGCCAGAATCATAGTAAAGAGATTTGAGACAATGAGATGCAGCATGCTGCACACAGACAGTGCAGATGGAATCCAGGCTTGGGACACTGGGACAGTCTCAGGAGGCATTTGGAAGGTAAATACTAATAAGGAATTACCTGGATCGTGACAGTACCCTCCCCTTTAGGAGTGGCCCCAGGACACTTCTTAGGCTTGAGGAAAATCTGGCGTGGAAAGCCTGAAGCAACTGGATTGCTAGAAGTCCTCCCAATCTTCTTCATCTGAAAGGACTGAGGAATAACCTGTAGAAGGTTCCTTCCTTGGATTAGAGGTACGAGAAAATCGTGCTTTTGAAGCTAGCACTCCACTAAGTCTTAAATTAAATCTTGTTTTAGAACGAGGACTTTTCATACAGAGACCTGTAGAGCTTTTTGGTAATTCTGGAACCTCTTCATGCGTGAAAGCATAACAGGAAAGAGCAGGACCTCCCATAATGTAGCTTGAGTCATCAACAAATTCACCTTCGGAACCTGAATTGAATCCTGATGAACTTGAACTGGCTGGAACCAGAGGAGTCTTTGGACTGACGGATAGGACTTGATTAGATTCGAAGGTGCTGGAATCGGCTGGAACTGAAGGAGGCTTACTGGAATCGGCTGGAACCGAAGGAGTCAGAATCCGGTTGGAACCGGAATGAGTGGTATCCAAGTGTTCAGTTAGACCATCCTGGACCAGGTCCATGCTGGATGCCAACAGGGTGGTGCTCTCTGAAAACGGCAAACAGGAGTTCATAACTGCATCTGTAGCACAAAAATTTCCATCTGGGAACTCGGCTCTGGATACTTCCCTTGGGGCTGAAATTTCGGTGACCCCTCCTGGGGTTGACGAATCAGACACCTCTCTCAGGGTTGTTTTCTCCAGCACCCCTCCTGGGGTAGACAGATCAGAAACTCCTTTTTGAGACGACTCATATGCCCCTAGTAGAGCTTGAACATTGGATACCTTTCCTGGAGCTGTAGAAACAGACGCCCCGTCTTGGGTTGCAGAATTAGATTTTCCTTTGGTGAAGAAAGTCTCATTAAATCTCTTTTGTTTCCCGGAATTGGAAATGGGGCTCCTGGACACAGGACCCCAATTGTAGAATTGGGTTTTTCTTTGATCAACTTTTATATTTTTCTTGACCGGCTCAGAAGGAGCTGAAGATTCCACATAGGAAGGTTTGTAACTATGAATGCTGTGATGTGGAGATCTATCCCACTTCCTCGGCTTACGGAGAGAACAGTCTTTAATAAAGTGATCAGAACCCCCACAGTAGAAGCAGAGTTGAAACTGCATGCGACGCTTGCGTTCCTCTTCAGAAAGTCTAGACCGTGGCTTACTCCGGAACTTATCTTTACTTGGAGCAAGGGGAAACGACTTGGACATAGAGAGATTGGCAGCTGTTGCATCTGTGTTCTCAGCAGACTGTGGGAAGGCTTTCATGGAGATGGGAGCAGAGATAATAGGAGTATCACAGAGACACTTTGAAATAACTGGAACGATGCTAGAGAGAAGGTCTTGTAACTGAACCAACAGTTGACTGAGAGTCAGGACACTGGATGCCCCTGAACCATTAAGGGTTACTTGGATTCCATCCAGCCAGGTGGAAAGGCCCTGGAGACAGCGAAAAACTTGACCCTGTGCAGCCTCCAGAAGTTCTAAGCGTGCTGCAAGTCGTTGCATCGGGTTAAACGCTTGGGCCTGGTCTCCGGCCAGATCCATTAGGTCAGTGCTTACTGTCACAACTGAGGGCTGGAGACCCTGACTGGGAGCCTCAGCTGTAGGGGCTGACGGGTACTTGAACTTAGGAGGAGCCATGTGACTCCTGGACATGCGTAAAGACAGTAGCAAGGATGCCCGAAGGCGTGACCACGACAACTGGAAATATCTTTCAGTGATTTTATTAAATGAAAAGTCAGAAAACGTGAAAAAACAATAGAAAGTCACAAGTGGAAATTTAGGTGTGCAGCTGGTTAATACCAGTAACCTGGAATGTAGAGAAAAGTTCTGTAAACTGTAAATGAAGCTAGGGTTCGCTGGAAAACTGTAAATAAAGCTAGGGTTCACAGAAAAACTGTAGTTGTTGAAGAGTGGCTGCTGGAAAGCCGGAATACAGACACAGGTGAGTAAGGTGATGTTGTAGAGGGTTAATCACAGAGGTGTCGTGTTACACCACAGAGTGTAAGACAGAGGAGTCAGGCTTGAATGCAGGAGAGTTCACTGGAGAATCTGTAGAAGACTGCACACAGAAACCACTGGAGACAAATGAAGCACTGCAGAGAAAGTCCATGGAAGAACTGCTCACTGGAAACACTGAAGACCATTGAAGCACTGACATCCTTCAATGCTGGGACAGGCTATTTAAACCCACAGGTTAGCAGGGATTGGTGGGCAATTAACCAGAGACCAGAGTACAGCTGCTGTGTAATCAGGCTGAGAGCAGAGTGCAGCTGATTGGCTGAAAAGTAACATGTGATGAAAACAAACATGGCTGCACCCATGTTTGAACTTGGAGGGAAAGACTGTTTGTAACTTGCATGTGAGTTTTAACCATGAAGCTGCCAGAATCATAGTAAAGAGATTTGAGACAATGAGATGCAGCATGCTGCACACAGACAGTGCAGATGGAATCTAGGCTTGGGACACTGGGACAGTCTCAGGAGGCATTTGGAAGGTAAATACTAATAAGGAATTACCTGGATCGGGACAGCCCCCATATGGCTCTCTCTCTGTCTGTCCATGCCCCGTCCATCCATCTGTCCATTTATGCCCCCCCGTCCTGTGCTGTAGTCAGGTAGTGTCTCTGCTGCTCGCTCCTCCTCTCCCCCCCCCCCCCCACATCTCTCCCTAACACTCTCTCTCTCTTGCTCCTTTCTCCCTGACTGTCTCTTTCCCTCATTCTCTCTCTCCCTGACACGGTCTCTCTCTCTCTGACAATGTCTCTCTTTCTCTCCCCTCCCCCCTCTCTCCCTGGCACTACTCTCTCTTGTTCTGTCTCCCTCTCCCTCCCTCCCTTTCTCTCCTGGAAACTCACTCACTCTCTCTTACTCCCCTCTTTCTCTCTCCCTGAGTCTTTCTCCCTGAAACTCTCTCTTTCTCTGTCTCTCTCCCTCTGCCCCTTTCCTTGGCCCTCTCTATCACATTCTGTGTCTCTCTCTCTCCCTGAAAGTCACTAACTTTCTCTTGCTCCCCTCTTTCTCTCTCCCTGACTCTCTCTCTCTCTTTCTCTCTCTCTGACATTGTCTCTCTCCCTCTCCCCTCTGCCTCTTTCCCTGGCCCTCTCTCACTCTCTCTCTTTCTCTCTCTCTCTGACACTGTCTCTCTCCCTCTCCCCTCTGCCTCTTTCCCTGGCCCTCTCTCTCTCATTCTCTCTCTCTCTCCCCCCCCTCTCTCTCTCTCTCTCTCTCTCTCTCCCTGTCTCTCCCTGAAACTCACTAACTCTCTCTTGCTCCCCTCTTTCTCTCTCCCTCCCTCCCTTCCTATATTACAGTGGTTCCCAAACTGTGTGCCTAGGCTCCCTGGGGTGCCTCAGAACACTTGCAGTGGGGCCTTGGATTGATGGTCCAGGAACAATCAAGATTATTTCTGGTCAATGTAATAGGCAAAACCAGTGCTGGTGGCTTCCAATCATACAATATGAGAATAAACAGAAGCAAATCTTGTCCCTCACCACATAATGGAACCTAAAAATGACATATAAACACAATTTTTTATTTAATATTTATTTAAAGGTTACTCGCTAAGAAATGTTTGGCCTAGGGGTGCCGTGAATAAAATTCTGATACTCTAGGATGCCATGATTCCAAAAGTTTGGGAACCACTGCTATATTATATCCAGGAGCATATCTACTCCTTGGCCAGGATGCACTTACCAGCGGCACCAGCAGAGGAGTGACGCCACCCGGGGATGCCACCCACGGGCAGTAGGTAAAATTACATAGTAGAGGCAGGTGGTAGGCTGCTGCAGCTACCGGCCACAGGGAGGTAAAACAGGATGATAATTCTTATGTCTGGAGGAGATGACATTCCAATGGGAGCTGGAGCGCGCACACTGTGTGGCATAATGTGTATAAGGGGCACACACTGCGTGGCATGTGTATAATGGGCACTACTGTGTAGAGTAATGATAATAAGGGGCTCTAGCATGTGGCATAACATGTATAAGGGACACTACTGTGTGGCATAATGTGTATAAGGGGCACTACTGTGTGGCATAATGTGTATAAGGGGCACACACTGCGTGGCATGTGTATAATGGGCACTACTGTGTAGAGTAATGATAATAAGGGGCTCTAGCATGTGGCATAACATGTATAAGGGATACTACTGTGTGGCATAATGTGTATAAGGGGCACTACTGTGTGGCATAATGTGTATAAGGGGCACTACTGTGTAGAGTAATGATAATAAGGGGCTCTAGCATGTGGCATAACATGTATAAGGGATACTACTGTGTGGCATAATGTGTATAATGGGCACTACTGTGTAGAGTAATGATAATAAGGGGCTCTAGCATGTGGCATAACATGTATAAGGGATACTACTGTGTGGCATAATGTGTATAAGGGGCACTACTGTGTGGCATAATGTGTATAAGGGGCACTACTGTGTACAGTAATGATAATAAGGGGCTCTAGCATGTGGCATAACATGTATAAGGGATACTACTGGGTGGCGTAACGTGAATAACGGACACTACTGTGTTGTGTAATGTGAGTGAGTCAGAGGAACTACTGTGTGTCGAAATTTGAATTGGGGGTTACTATTGTGTGGCCACATGCCTTTTTTGGCCTTCCGCATTTTAAAGAGAGAAGGCCGCCATCTTGCTTCTGGTCACATGATCAGTGGGACCAATCAGGAGGTAGGCTCCAGGTATTCCAGGTTGGCCAATCCCAGGAAAGGGCAGGGTATTTCTGAGCTCAGTCTGGTGCAGACGCCAGTGCAACGTCTGCCGTAGCTAGACTGCATGCTAGTGCTCTGTGCTCCCAGATTCCTGTGTCCTGCTCATAGATCCTGGTTCTCCATCCTTAACTTACAGCTCCACTTCAGGCGCCCTACCGTGTGCAAACGCATCTCCAACCCTGCGGGTTTGGCCGTGCAATCCAACTGCTGTTACCAACCAGCGGCTACCTAGTTCAATTGTCTCAGCCGTTCAAAACCCGAAAACAGCCACGGATCATGGTACTCCGGCTTCTACACCTACTCCTCCCTTATAGACACCGTGTAGGTCTCAAGTGCTACTTCCATGTTCTTCTATGGTGAATTGCTCATTCTTAAGTACTGTTCTCTATGGGGGTCATTCCGAGTTGATCGCTAGCTGCCGTTGTTCGCAGCTCAGCGATCAGGCTATAATTCAGCGCTTCGGCGCATGTGTATGCACCGCAATGCGCAGGCGCATCGTACGGGTACAATGAGCATCGTGGTTTTGCACAGAGTCTAACGAACATTCCAGTCGCACGGCCGAACGCAGGAAGATTGACATGAAGTGGGCGTTTCTGGGTATCAACTGACCGTTTTCAGGGAGTGCTTAGAAAAACGCAGGCGTGGCAGAAAAAACGCAGGCGTGGCTAGGCGTTCGCTGGTTGGGTGTATGACGTCAAAAGCCATCTCTCCGTCGTCAGAATCAACACACACAAAGAGTAACTACAGGGCTGGTCTTGTTTTGCACAAAATGATTTTGCAGGCGCTCTGCTGTACAGACGTTCGCACTTCTGCAAAGCGAAAATACACTCCCCGGTGGGAGGCGGCTATGCATTTGCACGGCTGCTAAAAGTAGTTAGCGAGCGATCAACTCGGAATGAGGGCCTATATGCGAAGGAACTTCATTGAGCCAGCCCGCCTCTCAACCTGACACCAGTTCGGAATCACCAGACTCAGCTAGTACAGCTGTGACACGTAGGCAATTTTTCTCAAAGAATTAGGGAAAGGAAAAAACGGGGTGTTAGTATAGGGTAAGAATGCTAATTGGCTCACACAGCTTAAATTTACATGTGAATGTGAATTTAAAGTACATTTTGAGATGTGTAATGATCTATTTCTGGGGAGATGGTTTGTCCAAAGATAAGTAAAATATTAATTTGTATGATCTTAATATGAACAAAAAAATATATAGAACTTTTCAGTTCAAATGAGGATTAACAGTACTTCTACTAGGGTGGTTTTCAGTATGCCGCCTGGGATCCCGGTCGATGGCCACTCATACTACACCCCTTCTACCATTGTCCACATAAACAGTAACATCAATGAAACCACGGCTAATATTACTTGTAGGGAAATATTGAATTTTTTTTTATCGCAAATTCATTTAAAAAAAAAAGAATATACATTAACACCACTTGATACGAAATAAAAGGAAACAAACACCAGTCCTGAAGTCTACAAGGTAATAGAGTCCGGCCCGGGCTTGAGGCGGTGGTTTTATCACTTTGGATTCCTTTGATGTGAGGATGACTGAGAATTGGGAGGGGTGACTATCTTATTTATGACCCTTCAATGGCTTTCATTTCTATGGGAGTAATCATTGTGGAAGATTAGGAGGATACAATGAAATCGCCATCTATATTAAATTTGACATTTTCTTTTAGCGCTTTTGTTATATTCGCTACAGTAGATCCCTTCTCTTCCGCATGGTAGCCGTGTCAGGTGGATAGCGCCTGACGTGTAGAAGATTTGCTTAAACTAATCACAGGTAAGAATTCTTCTTTCATTTTAAAGTAGAAGTGTAACTGCATGATGACCTCTCTTGGGGACCGGATGGTTTCAGACGTAAGGCACCCGCTGTACAAAGGTACAGTCAAGCAAGCAGCACAGGCTCCTTTCCTGCCTCGGCCACGTCTCTGCCTCTCTCTCCCTCCTCCTCCCACATGTCTGCCTCTCCCGGGCCGCCTCCTGCGTCTTTTCCTATTCTCTCTCCCCGTGCCTCTCTCTCTCCATGCCCCCTCTCTACCTCCATACCTCTTTCCCCATATTCCATCTCTCCACATGCCCCCCCCCTCTGTCTCCAATGCTCACTCTCTCTCCCCGTGCTTCTCTGTCCATGCTCCCCTCTCATTGCCTCTCTCTCCCCCGCTCTTTCCCCATGTTCCCCTCTCTCTCCATGCCTTTTCCCCATGCCTCTCTCTCCGCATGCCCCCTCTCTCCATGCCACACTGTCTCCCTCCATGCCCCTCTCTCAATGCCTCTCTTTCTCCATGCCCCCTATCTCACCCCATGCCTCCTCTCTGTCTCCCAATGTCCCCCTCTCTCTCCCCATGCCCCCTCTCTTCCTCTCACTCCCCATGTCCCCCTCTCTCTCTTCATGCCCCCCTATCTCTCCTCATTTCCCTCTCTCCCCATGCTTCTCTCTCTCTCTCTCTCTATGCCCCATCTCACTGTATGCCTCTCTCCATTAAATCCCCTCTCTCCATGCACCCCTCTCTCTGTCTCCCAATGCCCCCCTCTCTCTCCCCATTCCCCCTCTCTTTCTCTCACTCCCCATGTCCCCCTCTCTCTCTTCATGCCCCCCTATCTCTCCTCATTTCCCTCTCTCCCCATGCTTCTCTCTCTCTCTATGCCCCATCTCACTGTATGCCTCTCTCCATTAAATCCCCTCTCTCCATGCACCCCTCTCTCTGTCTCCCAATGCCCCCCTCTCTCTCCCCTATCTGCTTCTCTCTCTCCGTGCCTCTCTCCCACTGTTCCTCTTCATATCATTGAAGGTTAACATCTTTGAGACATTGCAAACGGAGCCTTTCTAATATTCTGGCAGTGCCCCACCTCCTAAGATGACATGGACACCTGCAGGGCCACTCAGGCAAGCCTGGACAATGTGTACCTGCCCCACCGCACTCTCACTGATGCGGTATTCAGTATGTAGGGGGGTGTAGTATGGTATGCCAGCGGCCGGGCACCCGGTGGCCAGCATACCGACAGCTGGGCGAGCGCAAATGAGCCCCTTGCAGGCTCGCTATGCGCGCCACTCTATTTGCTTCTATCCCAAGAGGGAGAAAAGGTGTCGGTATGCCGACGCCACTATACTGTGCGCCGGGATCCCAACAGCCACGCTCCCATTAGACTGGCTATGTGATAAATATGAGTTTCCAGTAGAACTGAAAAGGTTTTTTGGTTATAAAAGGTGAAGTAAACCACTCAAAACAATTATTCGAATTAGAATTATTTATTATGAAAAGGTTAAAAGATGTAAGTAAATGGTTATAAACAAGTGTATATATGAATATAAGTAACACACTGAATATTGTGAAATACAAGTGAAAACAGAATATAAACCAACTTTAAAACAATGCTTATATGTGCATATACAAATATTAATAAGTATAAGTAAAATAAGGCTTAAACAAACATATATATATATATATATATATATATATATATATGATATGGAAATATATATCTAGTTTTGTAAAATGAAGCAAACATAATATTAGAAAATAAAAAAGTTATTAATATAAGAAATGAACAATGGGGGTAATTCCGAGTTGATCGCTCGCTAGCAGTTTTTAGCAGCCGTGGAAACGCATTGTCGCCGCCCACTGGGGAGTGTATTTTCGCTTTGCAGAAGTGCGAACGCCTGTGCAGCCGAGCGCCTGCAAAATAATTTTGTGCAAAACAAGACCAGCCCTGTAGCTACTCTTCGTGTGCGTTGAATCTAACGACGGAGGGATGGCTTTTGTTGTCACACACCCGCCCAGTGTCCGATCCAGCCACGCCTGCATTTTTCAGACACGCCTGCATTTTTCTAAGCACTCCCGGAAAACGGTCAGTTGCCACCCAGAAACGCACACTTCATGTCAATCTTCCTGCGTTCGGCCGTGCGACTGGAATCTTCGTTAAACCCTGTGCAAACCCACGATGCTCATTGTACCCGTACGACGCGCCTGTGCATTGCAGTGCATACGCAGAAATGCCAATTTTTAGCCTGATCGCTGCGCTGCGAACGGCAGCTAGAGATCAACTTGGAATGACCCCCAATGCCCTAAGCACTTACTGGATTTGGAGCTACTGCATGAAATGTGTGGATAGCAACATTCAGCGATCTGTTGCTACAATTGTACATATCTTTGCTACTGCAACCAATAGGCACATAGAAATCTTTGGTGAGAAAGTGGGAAAATATGTGAGAATATAAACCAAAGGACAAATTCCCTAAATGCTGACACATACGGAAAAGTTATACAAGTATGGCTCCCTGGCAGCCATTTTGTTCCCCTATGTCAATATGCCCCATAGCATGTTATTTAAATGAATAAATTCCTTTACTTGAAATAAAATATGTATAAATGTATTGATGCACAATTATTGAAGAAGTGTGTTTGGGTGCCAATGACATATCTTAGATTCAGAGGTGACTGGTATTGCAGTGGCACATCCGGCACCAACACTATCTTCCTCAAATTCATCCAAAATAATTTATAAATAACCTAAATATTGAGTTGTCAAAAAAACATTATTATTATTTATATACTTATAATGACAGCTTGTCAGAGGCACATCAAGAGAGGAAGAGGCCATTTGCAGACCTCGTCCGAGCCCCCCACTCTCAAGCCAGCAGCAATGTAGACACTGGGCACTAGGGGGCCCTAGCGGTGTCCCAGAGTCTAGTGCGCATGTGCAGCTCTCCAGGAATACGGCACGGTGCCCATGTTCAATGTATTTTCCTACTGCACATGTGAGTAACATCGGGAAAATGTCAGCTGCACCATTTTTTTGGTTAGTTCTGCAGTGCTGCTGCCAACACAGGGCTCTGTAGGCTAAGTGTTGAAAAGAAATGGGTGCAGGGTGTGCACCCCACACGGGGCCGGCAACAGAAATCTTGGGGCCCGTTACAGTGATATCTCTGGGGCATCCTCAGAATATATATTTACAGGCCGGCGCAGGGCACGGGAATCATGGCCAGGGAAGTCACTGTGTGTGAGTGGTTCCGGTCACTCTGAGGCTGCGCCCACACTGCCTACAGCTCGCTGCCCAATTTGGACAAGACGACTCACATCCCTGCCGGGCACTAAGCTGTGCATCCTTGGGGCCCCTCTGATCCTTGGGGCCCGGTACAGGTGTCCCCTTTGACTCCCCTTGTCACCAGCCCTGACTGAACACACCGCACCCATAGTAAATACGCCAGTGCAGCTTTTAACACACCAACATGGAAACACATCCAGACCCAGCAGGCTCCCAAAAATCGGGTGGCACTCTCAGCCCCCCGGACAGCTCGGAAAGTGTCCATCATCTGCCGCCAGCCCTAGCACCCACCTTAAGCCTTAACAAAAGATAAAGTGGAGACGGATAAAGAGTGATAAAGTACCAGCCAATCAGCTCCTAACTGTCATGTCACAGGCTGTGTTTGGAAAATGACAGGAAGCTGATTGTCCGGTCATTTAGCACTCTTTATCCATTTCCACTGTATCTCTTGTTAAGACCTAATACATTTGGACCTTAATCCCATGTGTGACTGATCTCCTCTCCTGTCTATACTGGGATAACACATCCCCACCCTCCAGAACACTGACTTACTGACATCCACCTCCCAGTAATGTCGCCCTGAGGAGAATCCCCTGGTGCTTATTACCTGATCACACTGAAATCTCTCTGGTGTTATTGGGTGATTCTGATGTATATCTCTGGAGCGGGGTCAGTAGTGGGCGGATGATGCAGGAAAAGAGGGTGGATGTAGCTCTTGCACATGAGGGTGAGCACAAATGGATGTAGATCAGGGAATGAGGCTAATAAATGGACTGGGGTATCCAGTGATGCTGGTATAGTAATGGCCGCCAAGGAGTACATGGAGGAGAGCCGTAGACTTGAACTGGAACTAGCTGAAATAGAAACTAGAACTGGTAATGGCATGTAATAGGCAGATACTGGCTGAACAGGAGCAAGTAGCAGTTGAACCGGACTTAAACACTTGGACTGGACTGTAACTGGCAGAACAGGAACAGGACTCAGGCTGGAAATGACTTTGCACTTGGACCAAACTGGAACCGTCAGAACAGGAACAGAAGTCAGGCTGCTGGCATTACCTGAATGCAGGAGTGCTCCCAGCAGATGGAGGTGATAGGAAAGACTGGGGAGGGGGCAGCGGAGCAGATTGGGGTGCACTGCCATAGAAATAAGGAGCGAGAAAGCATTTCTCCTTATATGACATTTTGCGATAATCTGACCAGGTCCAAGGTAAGAACTCTGATGGCATGCCATATACAATTTTCCTGTCACCTGCTATGTGTATATTATTACCAGCTGTGGTTACAGGCAATACAGGGTTTGTAGCTTCCCGCACATAGATCCCTGTATTTATACCTGTTATTATATCAGATAATGTGTGTAATGTCCCTGAGATGAGACCCACATCCAGATCTCCTGCACCGCGGACCTGGTTATCATGTCTCTCTGTGTCCTCAGTATCACACAAGTCCCCTGTGTCTGGTTCCTGTAAGACAGTCACTGGGTCAGACATATTACACAGCTCCTCAATGTGACGCATCTTCCCGGACAGCTCGTCCTTCTTTATTTCCAGCTGCTGGATCAGATCAGAGACTGAGAGTGAAACGCGCTGTTCCTGCCTGGAGATCTCACTCAGGACTCTCTTCTCCAGGTCTTCCAGTTGTCTCCTGATGTCTCTGAACAGGGCAGTGACTGTCTCTGTTACACCAGCTGCTTTTCCCTGATCTTCTCTCCTACGCTCCTGCAGACTCTGGACTCTTTTCTCTGTCTCCGCTCTCTTTGTGGTCAGTTTCTGCAGAGCATCTCTCAGCTTTTCCTTCTTCTTCTCAGAGGCCTCATCCAGCATCTCCACTTTATGTCCCCAATGTTTCCCAGCCAAACTGCAGGATACACAGATACAGGCAGCGTCCTCAGTGCAGTAATATCTGAAGAGCTCCTTATGGACGGAGCATTTCCTGTTCCCCAGGGCAGTGGTGGAATCACATAAGACGTGTTCTGCTGACTTGCTGTGTACTCTCAGGTGATTATAACACAGAAAAGCCTCACACAGCAGACAGGATATAGCAGCAGGTACAGGAGAGTGAATACAGTAAGTGCAGAAGATCCCAGTCTCCTCCTGATCTGGCCGAGTAGACAGGAAACTCCCCACTATGTTACACAGAGTTATGTTCCTCTGCAGTACAGGACGCCTTCTGAACATTGCTCTGCATTCAGGACATTTATAAACTGCAGCCCCCTCCTGTGTATCGAGCACACGATCAATACAGACCCGGCAGAAGTTGTGGCCACATCTCAGGGTTACAGGATCTGTATAAATGCTCAGGCAGATGGAACAGTCCAGCTCCTGTCTCACATCAGCAGACGCCATCGCAGGCAGCAGAAGAAGGAAATGAAAATTAAGTCTGACACTCAGATACCAGTGAGGTCACATTCTGCACACAGAGGGAGGGGAAGCTCAGATTATAGCTACAGGTTGTTACACTAATTAACACAGCTAAGGCATAAAGAAATGGCATACACAAATACAGTTGTTATTGAAACCATGAAGTTAATTATTAGTTTTGCAGAGATTGCACAAAAATAGGATTTAAATTACCTACCGGTAAATCCTTTTCTCATAGTCCGTAGAGGATGCTGGGTTCCACATTAGTACCATGAGGTATAGACGGGTCCACTAGGAGCCATTGGCACTTTAAAAGTTTAACAGTGTGGGCTGGCTCCTCCCTCTATGCCCCTCCTACCAGACTCAGTCTAGAAACTGTGCCCGAGGAGACAACATACTTCGAGAGAAGGACATACACAGATAGTGGCGAGATTCATTCCAGCTCACACAAACAAGGCAAACCCGGCTAACAAGCCGGAAAACTCAGCAACAACTGAAACAGTAAAGAACGCAGAACTTACCTAGGAACAAGGCAGTACTGAACCAAAGAACCACTGCAGGATAACGAAGCACTGGGTGGGCGCCCAGCATCCTCTGCGGACTACGAGAAAAGGATTTACCAGTAGGTAATTAAAATCCTATTTTCTCTTACGTCCTAGAGGATGCTGAGGTCCACATTAGTACCATGGGGATGTACCAAAGCTCCCAGAATGGGAGGGAGAGCGCGGAGGCTCCTGCAGAACTGCATGACCAAACTTGAGGTCTTCAGAGGCCAAAGTATCTAACTTGTAAAACTTAGCAAACGTGTTCGACCCAGACCAAGTAGCTGCTCTGCAAAGTTGCAAAGCCGAGACACCCGGGGCAGCCACCCGGGAAGAACCCACCTTACGAGTAGAGTGGGCCTTGACAGATTTTGGACACAGCAATCTTGCCGTAGAATATACATGCTGGATAGTGAACCTGATCCAGCGTGAAATCGTCTGTTTAGAAGCAGGACACCTAATTTTCTTGGGATCGTAAAGGACAAACAGAGTCCGATTTTCTGTGACGAGCGGTCCTCTTCACATAGATCTTCAAAGCCCTCACAACATCCAAAGACTTTGAAGCAATTGAGAGTCAGTAGCCACTGGCACCACAATAGGTTGTGTGACAAGTACACTGGGATAGTGTTTGAGGGCAGGTATGTTTGTCCCAGGTTCTTGTCTTACATGTCTTAGAAAGTGTTAACTTCTAGGAAAAATGCTTTTGGTTTTGTCAGAACCTTTTCAGTTTGCTGTAAAAGCTGGGTATAGGCTCTAAGAGAGAGATAAGGAGAGTTCTAGACATTGGGCCCAGTTCGGGTCTTTGGCCTCACAGAGGGCTAATCAGGGTTTCAGCTGTGTAAGAGTGTTATAGGGCTTCTAGCCTGATTAGTGTGTGCAGACTGCCTGGGAAGGCTGCAGGATCTGTGTGGAAGAAACACGCTTTCTGGTACAAGTGAGCTATACAGTATTTACTGGAGAACTCTGTGTTTTGTTTAGTGACAGTTAGGAATATCCTGTGTTTAGTTAGTGCCGGACAGGCAAGGTATTTTCTTTTGGTGTTTGTTTTATTTTCTGTTTCAATAAAACTGGCCGGGGCCAGTTGTACCAGAAACTGGACTTGTGTTGTTCCTCAGCTGCTGCGTGCTGCCATATTCCCCAGGAAAAGGCGCCTTGCACCCCTGCAGTGTTACAACTTGGTGGAGAATGCGAGCACTCCGTTCTGCGCATAAGTGAAAGCAGCAGCTTTGTGAGGCCTGCAGAAAACGGTGGCTTATGCAGATACAGCCCAGTGTGATGTTACTGAGACTTGCCCTGAGGATTTGATATATGTCCTGGGTGAAAGCAGCTATAAAGCCGCCTGAAAAGTCTGTCGACATGGAGGAACTGCTCAAAGCCTTGCTGCAAGCTACAGCGGCTCAGCAGGAGGCCAACAGACAGCAGCAGGTGGCAATGGAGGAAAATTGGAGACTACAGCGAGAGGCCTTAACAGAAGTGATGCAGAGCCTTGCAGCCCGGATTGGAGATATGGACGTCCGTGCTCCGACCAGCTCTAGTTCTATACGGGCCAGTCACTTCCTGCAGAAAATGACAGAGGCTGATGATGTGGAGGCCTACTTGACCACGTTTGAAAGGACTAGAGATGAGCGGGTTCGGTTTCTCTGAATCCGAACCCGCCAGAACTTCATGTTTTTTTTCACGAGTCCGAGCGACTCGGATCTTCCCGCCTTGCTCGGTTAACCCGAGCGCGCCCGAACGTCATCATGACGCTGTCGGATTCTCGCGAGGCTCGGATTCTATCGCGAGACTCGGATTCTATATAAGGAGCCGCGCGTCGCCGCCATTTTCACACGTGCATTGAGATTGATAGGGAGAGGACGTGGCTGGCGTCCTCTCCGTTTAGACACTTGATTTACTAATTTTGGGGAGCATTAGGAGTACTCAGTAGTGTACAGTGCAGAGTTTTGCTGATAGTGACCAGTGACCACCACTTTTATTTATAATCCGTTCTCTGCCTGAAAAAAGCGATACACAGCACACAGTGACTCAGTCACATACATACCATATCTGTGTGCACTGCTCAGGCTCAGGCCAGTGTGCTGCATCATCTATATATATTATATATCTGTCTGACTGCTCAGCTCACACAGCTTATAATTGTGGGGGAGACTGGGGAGCACTACTGCAGTGCCAGTTATAGGTTATAGCAGGAGCCAGGAGTACATAATATTATATTAAAATTAAACAGTGCACACTTTTGCTGCAGGAGTGCCACTGCCAGTGTGACTAGTGACCAGTGACCTGACCACCAGTATATAATATTAGTAGTATACTATCTCTTTATCAACCAGTCTATATTAGCAGCAGACACAGTACAGTGCGGTAGTTCACGGCTGAGGCTACCTCTGTGTCGGCACTCGGCAGCCCGTCCATAATTGTATATACCAGTGACCTAACCGTGGTTTTTTTTTCTTTCTTTATACATACATACTAGTTACGAGTATACTATCTCTTTATCAACCAGTCTATATATTAGCAGCAGACACAGTACAGTGCGGTAGTTCACGGCTGTGGCTACCTCTGTGTCGGCACTCGGCAGCCCGTCCATAATTGTATATACCAGTGACCTAACCGTGGTTTTTTTTTCTTTCTTTATACATACATACTAGTTACGAGTATACTATCTCTTTATCAACCAGTCTATATATTAGCAGCAGACACAGTACAGTGCGGTAGTTCACGGCTGTGGCTACCTCTGTGTCGGCACTCGGCAGCCCGTCCATAATTGTATATACCACCTAACCGTGGTTTTTTTTTCTTTCTTTATACATACATACTAGTTACGAGTATACTATCTCTTTATCAACCAGTCTATATATTAGCAGCAGACACAGTACAGTGCGGTAGTTCACGGCTGTGGCTACCTCTGTGTCGGCACTCGGCAGCCCGTCCATAATTGTATATACCAGTGACCTAACCGTGGTTTTTTTTTCTTTCTTTATACATACATACTAGTTACGAGTATACTATCTCTTTATCAACCAGTCTATATATTAGCAGCAGACACAGTACAGTGCGGTAGTTCACGGCTGTGGCTACCTCTGTGTCGGCACTCGGCAGCCCGTCCATAATTGTATATACCAGTGACCTAACCGTGGTTTTTTTTTCTTTCTTTATACATACATACTAGTTACGAGTATACTATCTCTTTATCAACCAGTCTATATATTAGCAGCAGACACAGTACAGTGCGGTAGTTCACGGCTGTGGCTACCTCTGTGTCGGCACTCGGCAGCCCGTCCATAATTGTATATACCAGTGACCTAACCGTGGTTTTTTTTTCTTTCTTTATACATACATACTAGTTACGAGTATACTATCTCTTTATCAACCAGTCTATATATTAGCAGCAGACACAGTACAGTGCGGTAGTTCACGGCTGTGGCTACCTCTGTGTCGGCACTCGGCAGCCCGTCCATAATTGTATATACCAGTGACCTAACCGTGTTTTTTTTTTCTTTCTTTATACATACATACTAGTTACGAGTATACTATCTCTTTATCAACCAGTCTATATATTAGCAGCAGACACAGTACAGTGCGGTAGTTCACGGCTGTGGCTACCTCTGTGTCGGCACTCGGCAGCCCGTCCATAATTGTATATACCAGTGACCTAACCGTGGTTTTTTTTTCTTTCTTTATACATACATACTAGTTACGAGTATACTATCTCTTTATCAACCAGTCTATATATTAGCAGCAGACACAGTACAGTGCGGTAGTTCACGGCTGTGGCTACCTCTGTGTCGGCACTCGGCAGCCCGTCCATATTTGTATATACCAGTGACCTAACCGTGGTTTTTTTTTCTTTCTTTATACATACATACTAGTTACGAGTATACTATCTCTTTATCAACCAGTCTATATATTAGCAGCAGACACAGTACAGTGCGGTAGTTCACGGCTGTGGCTACCTCTGTGTCGGCACTCGGCAGCCCGTCCATAATTGTATATACCAGTGACCTAACCGTGGTTTTTTTTTCTTTCTTTATACATACATACTAGTTACGAGTATACTATCTCTTTATCAACCAGTCTATATAATAGCAGCAGACACAGTACAGTGCGGTAGTTCACGGCTGTGGCTACCTCTGTGTCGGCACTCGGCAGCCCGTCCATAATTGTATATACCAGTGACCTAACCGTGTTTTTTTTTTCTTTCTTTATACATACATACTAGTTACGAGTATACTATCTCTTTATCAACCAGTCTATATATTAGCAGCAGACACAGTACAGTGCGGTAGTTCACGGCTGTGGCTACCTCTGTGTCGGCACTCGGCAGCCCGTCCATAATTGTATATACCAGTGACCTAACCGTGGTTTTTTTTTCTTTCTTTATACATACATACTAGTTACGAGTATACTATCTCTTTATCAACCAGTCTATATATTAGCAGCAGACACAGTACAGTGCGGTAGTTCACGGCTGTGGCTACCTCTGTGTCGGCACTCGGCAGCCCGTCCATAATTGTATATACCACCTAACCGTGGTTTTTTTTTCTTTCTTTATACATACATACTAGTTACGAGTATACTATCTCTTTATCAACCAGTCTATATATTAGCAGCAGACACAGTACAGTGCGGTAGTTCACGGCTGTGGCTACCTCTGTGTCGGCACTCGGCAGCCCGTCCATAATTGTATATACCACCTAACCGTGGTTTTTTTTTCTTTCTTTATAATACATACTAGTTACGAGTATACTATCTCTTTATCAACCAGTCTATATATTAGCAGCAGACACAGTACAGTGCGGTAGTTCACGGCTGTGGCTACCTCTGTGTCGGCACTCGGCAGCCCGTCCATAATTGTATACTAGTATCCAATCCATCCATCTCCATTGTTTACCTGAGGTGCCTTTTAGTTGTGCCTATTAAAATATGGAGAACAAAAATGTTGAGGTTCCAAAATTAGGGAAAGATCAAGATCCACTTCCACCTCGTGCTGAAGCTGCTGCCACTAGTCATGGCCGAGACGATGAAATGCCAGCAACGTCGTCTGCCAAGGCCGATGCCCAATGGCATAGTACAGAGCATGTCAAAACCAAAACACCAAATATCAGTAAAAAAAGGACTCCAAAACCTAAAATAAAATTGTCGGAGGAGAAGCGTAAACTTGCCAATATGCCATTTACCACACGGAGTGGCAAGGAACGGCTGAGGCCCTGGCCTATGTTCATGGCTAGTGGTTCAGCTTCACATGAGGATGGAAGCACTCAGCCTCTCGCTAGAAAACTGAAAAGACTCAAGCTGGCAAAAGCACCGCAAAGAACTGTGCGTTCTTTGAAATCCCAAATCCACAAGGAGAGTCCAATTGTGTCGGTTGCGATGCCTGACCTTCCCAACACTGGACGTGAAGAGCATGCGCCTTCCACCATTTGCACGCCCCCTGCAAGTGCTGGAAGGAGCACCCGCAGTCCAGTTCCTGATAGTCAGATTGAAGATGTCAGTGTTGAAGTACACCAGGATGAGGAGGATATGGGTGTTGCTGGCGCTGGGGAGGAAATTGACCAGGAGGATTCTGATGGTGAGGTGGTTTGTTTAAGTCAGGCACCCGGGGAGACACCTGTTGTCCGTGGGAGGAATATGGCCGTTGACATGCCAGGTGAAAATACCAAAAAAATCAGCTCTTCGGTGTGGAGGTATTTCACCAGAAATGCGGACAACAGGTGTCAAGCCGTGTGTTCCCTTTGTCAAGCTGTAATAAGTAGGGGTAAGGACGTTAACCACCTCGGAACATCCTCCCTTATACGTCACCTGCAGCGCATTCATAATAAGTCAGTGACAAGTTCAAAAACTTTGGGTGACAGCGGAAGCAGTCCACTGACCAGTAAATCCCTTCCTCTTGTAACCAAGCTCACGCAAACCACCCCACCAACTCCCTCAGTGTCAATTTCCTCCTTCCCCAGGAATGCCAATAGTCCTGCAGGCCATGTCACTGGCAAGTCTGACGAGTCCTCTCCTGCCTGGGATTCCTCCGATGCATCCTTGCGTGTAACGCCTACTGCTGCTGGCGCTGCTGTTGTTGCCGCTGGGAGTCGATGGTCATCCCAGAGGGGAAGTCGTAAGCCCACTTGTACTACTTCCAGTAAGCAATTGACTGTTCAACAGTCCTTTGCGAGGAAGATGAAATATCACAGCAGTCATCCTACTGCAAAGCGGATAACTGAGTCCTTGACAACTATGTTGGTGTTAGACGTGCGTCCGGTATCCGCCGTTAGTTCACAGGGAACTAGACAATTTATTGAGGCAGTGTGCCCCCGTTACCAAATACCATCTAGGTTCCACTTCTCTAGGCAGGCGATACCGAGAATGTACACGGACGTCAGAAAAAGACTCACCAGTCTCCTAAAAAATGCAGTTGTACCCAATGTCCACTTAACCACGGACATGTGGACAAGTGGAGCAGGGCAGGGTCAGGACTATATGACTGTGACAGCCCACTGGGTAGATGTATGGACTCCCGCCGCAAGAACAGCAGCGGCGGCACCAGTAGCAGCATCTCGCAAACGCCAACTCTTTCCTAGGCAGGCTACGCTTTGTATCACCGCTTTCCAGAATACGCACACAGCTGAAAACCTCTTACGGCAACTGAGGAAGATCATCGCGGAATGGCTTACCCCAATTGGACTCTCCTGTGGATTTGTGGCATCGGACAACGCCAGCAATATTGTGTGTGCATTAAATATGGGCAAATTCCAGCACGTCCCATGTTTTGCACATACCTTGAATTTGGTGGTGCAGAATTTTTTTAAAAACGACAGGGGCGTGCAAGAGATGCTGTCGGTGGCCAGAAAAATTGCGGGACACTTTCGGCGTACAGGCACCACGTACAGAAGACTGGAGCACCACCAAAAACTACTGAACCTGCCCTGCCATCATCTGAAGCAAGAAGTGGTAACGAGGTGGAATTCAACCCTCTATATGCTTCAGAGGTTGGAGGAGCAGCAAAAGGCCATTCAAGCCTATACAATTGAGCACGATATAGGAGATGGAATGCACCTGTCTCAAGTGCAGTGGAGAATGATTTCAACGTTGTGCAAGGTTCTGATGCCCTTTGAACTTGCCACACGTGAAGTCAGTTCAGACACTGCCAGCCTGAGTCAGGTCATTCCCCTCATCAGGCTTTTGCAGAAGAAGCTGGAGGCATTGAAGAAGGAGCTAAAAGGGAGCGATTCCGCTAGGCATGTGGGACTTGTGGATGCAGCCCTTAATTCGCTTAACAAGGATTCACGGGTGGTCAATCTGTTGAAATCAGAGCACTACATTTTGGCCACCGTGCTCGATCCTAGATTTAAAGCCTACCTTGGATCTCTCTTTCCGGCAGACACAGGTCTGCTGGGGTTGAAAGACCTGCTGGTGACAAAATTGTAAAGTCAAGCGGAACGCGACCTGTCAACATCTCCTCCTTCACATTCTCCCGCAACTGGGGGTGCGAGGAAAAGGCTCAGAATTCCGAGCCCACCCGCTGGCGGTGATGCAGGGCAGTCTGGAGCGACTGCTGATGCTGACATCTGGTCCGGACTGAAGGACCTGACAACGATTACGGACATGTCGTCTACTGTCACTGCATATGATTCTCTCAACATTGATAGAATGGTGGAGGATTATATGAGTGACCGCATCCAAGTAGGCACGTCACACAGTCCGTACTTATACTGGCAGGAAAAAGAGGCAATTTGGAGGCCCTTGCACAAACTGGCTTTATTCTACCTAAGTTGCCCTCCCACAAGTGTGTACTCCGAAAGAGTGTTTAGTGCCGCCGCTCACCTTGTCAGCAATCGGCGTACGAGGTTACATCCAGAAAATGTGGAGAAGATGATGTTCATTAAAATGAATTATAATCAATTCCTCCGCGGAGACATTGACCAGCAGCAATTGCCTCCACAAAGTACACAGGGAGCTGAGATGGTGGATTCCAGTGGGGACGAATTGATAATCTGTGAGGAGGGGGATGTACACGGTGATATATCGGAGGGTGAAGATGAGGTGGACATCTTGCCTCTGTAGAGCCAGTTTGTGCAAGGAGAGATTAATTGCTTCTTTTTTGGGGGGGGTCCAAACCAACCCGTCATATCAGTCACAGTCGTGTGGCAGACCCTGTCACTGAAATGATGGGTTGGTTAAAGTGTGCATGTCCTGTTTTGTTTATACAACATAAGGGTGGGTGGGAGGGCCCAAGGATAATTCCATCTTGCACCTCTTTTTTCTTTTCTTTTTCTTTGCATCATGTGCTGATTGGGGAGGGTTTTTTGGAAGGGACATCCTGCGTGACACTGCAGTGCCACTCCTAGATGGGCCCGGTGTTTGTGTCGGCCACTAGGGTCGCTAATCTTACTCACACAGCTACCTCATTGCGCCTCTTTTTTTCTTTGCGTCATGTGCTGTTTGGGGAGGGTTTTTTGGAAGGGACATCCTGCGTGACACTGCAGTGCCACTCCTAGATGTGCCCGGTGTTTGTGTCGGCCACTAGGGTCGCTAATCTTACTCACACAGCTACCTCATTGCGCCTCTTTTTTTCTTTGCGTCATGTGCTGTTTGGGGAGGGTTTTTTGGAAGGGACATCCTGCGTGACACTGCAGTGCCACTCCTAGATGGGCCCGGTGTTTGTGTCGGCCACTAGGGTCGCTAATCTTACTCACACAGTCAGCTACCTCATTGCGCCTCTTTTTTTCTTTGCGTCATGTGCTGTTTGGGGAGGGTTTTTTGGAAGGGCCATCCTGCGTGACACTGCAGTGCCACTCCTAGATGGGCCCGGTGTTTGTGTCGGCCACTAGGGTCGCTAATCTTACTCACACAGCTACCTCATTGCGCCTCTTTTTTTCTTTGCGTCATGTGCTGTTTGGGGAGGGTTTTTTGGAAGGGACATCCTGCGTGACACTGCAGTGCCACTCCTAGATGTGCCCGGTGTTTGTGTCGGCCACTAGGGTCGCTAATCTTACTCACACAGCTACCTCATTGCGCCTCTTTTTTTCTTTGCGTCATGTGCTGTTTGGGGAGGGTTTTTTGGAAGGGCCATCCTGCGTGACACTGCAGTGCCACTCCTAGATGGGCCCGGTGTTTGTGTCGGCCACTAGGGTCGCTAATCTTACTCACACAGCTACCTCATTGCGCCTCTTTTTTTCTTTGCGTCATGTGCTGTTTGGGGAGGGTTTTTTGGAAGGGACATCCTGCGTGACACTGCAGTGCCACTCCTAGATGGGCCCGGTGTTTGTGTCGGCCACTAGGGTCGCTAATCTTACTCACACAGCTACCTCATTGCGCCTCTTTTTTTCTTTGCGTCATGTGCTGTTTGGGGAGGGTTTTTTGGAAGGGCCATCCTGCGTGACACTGCAGTGCCACTCCTAGATGGGCCCGGTGTTTGTGTCGGCCACTAGGGTCGCTAATCTTACTCACACAGCTACCTCATTGCGCCTCTTTTTTTCTTTGCGTCATGTGCTGTTTGGGGAGGGTTTTTTGGAAGGGACATCCTGCGTGACACTGCAGTGCCACTCCTAGATGGGCCCGGTGTTTGTGTCGGCCACTAGGGTCGCTAATCTTACTCACACAGCTACCTCATTGCGCCTCTTTTTTTCTTTGCGTCATGTGCTGTTTGGGGAGGGCTTTTTGGAAGGGACATCCTGCGTGACACTGCAGTGCCACTCCTAGATGGGCCCGGTGTTTGTGTCGGCCACTAGGGTCGCTTATCTTACTCACACAGCGACCTCGGTGCAAATTTTAGGACTAAAAATAATATTGTGAGATGTGAGGTATTCAGAATAGACTGAAAATGAGTGTAAATTATGGTTTTTGAGGTTAATAATACTTTGGGATCAAAATGACCCCCAAATTCTATGATTTAAGCTGTTTTTTAGTGTTTTTGGAAAAAAACACCCGAATCCAAAACACACCCGAATCCGACAAAAATAATTCGGTGAGGTTTTGCCAAAACGCGTTCGAACCCAAAACACGGCCGCGGAACCGAACCCAAAACCAAAACACAAAACCCGAAAAATTTCAGGCGCTCATCTCTAGAAAGGACTGCAGAGCGTGAGAACTGGCCAAAAGCACAGTGGGCTAGTCTGCTGGCACCTTTTCTGTCAGGTGAGCCCCAAAAAGCGTACTTTGATTTAAGCCCTGCTGAGGCTCAGGACTATGATAAACTAAAGACTGAGATCCTGACCCGCCTGGGAGTCACGCTGTCAGTACGAGCACAACGGGTGCACCGTTGGGTGTACGCCATGGAGAAGCCTCCGCGCTCCCAGATGCACGACCTTATTCAGCAAACAAAAAATGGCTACAGCCAGAGACATTAACTGGTCCCCAGATGGTTGAAAGAGTCGTCATGGACCGCTACTTGAGATCTTTGCCCATGGTCCTGCGCAAGTGGGTGAGCCATGGAAACCCGGGTACTGCTGACCAATTAGTGGACATGGTAGAGCGGTATTTGGCAGCAGAGGAACTACTGATGACCACCCAGCAACCCATAGATCCTTGACAGCGCCCTTCAGTAAAGACTGGTAAGACTGTTCCGTGGGAAAACGTTGCTGGGCGGTTAAGAGAACGCAAGGCTGGAGAGACTGTAAACACTGGCCCTGGAGACAGGCCAATGGGGCTAGAACGGTCTATGTTGCCCAAACGGGTTGATAATCGTGTGGTTAAATGTTTTAGATGTGGTATACCAGGTCATGTTATTGCCAATTGCCCAGTCATGCAAGAAACCATGCAATGTGATGCTGCCTTTGAATGTCGCAGAATGTCTTTCTTTGCTAGGTTAGCCTGTACTGTGGTACCTTCACCTGAGCTGGAAAAACAAATGTGTGATGTGTTCTTAGAGGGTAACCGGGTAGAGGCCTTGCTAGATTCAGGAAGTTTAGTTACCCTCGTGAAAGCTGGGTTAGTGAACCCCTTAAAGGTCCAGCAAATACCTATTGGGGTAACTTGCATACATGGGGATACCCAGTATTATGTCACTGCTGAAGTGAATATAGAAACTTGTTGTGGGTCAGCAATGGTTAAAGTAGGACTGGTCCCCACCTTGGTGCATAAGGCCATAATAGGGAGGGATTTTCCTCATTTTTGGAAACTGTGGGAATCACGTTTATCAACAGATGTGAGAAGTGAAGAGCCAGTTGATAATGCCGGTGATTGTGTGGATGTACGTGTGTCTTCGGAACTTACTGACCCTTTGCCTTTTGCCAGTTTGGCTGGGGAAGTGACAGATGGGGAGTCCAGTGAGGACCCTCTTGCTGGGAACAGAGACTTAGTGGTTGGAAACGAGAGCGTGCCTGACCTGGAGGTAAAAAAGGATCTGTTTGCATCTGAACAGTTAAAGGATCCTACCTTGATAAAGGCTAGAGAGAATGTTAAGATTGTTAATGGGGAGCCTGTGGTACCAGGTGACAGGGTTACGTATCCCCACATGGCCATCTGTAATGAGCTCTTGTACCACATTGTCAAAAAGGGTGAGGATGTGGTAGAACAGCTGGTAGTACCCCAGCCTTATCGGAGAACGGTACTAGATTTAGCTCATAGTCACGTTACAGCAGGACATTTAGGGGCAGAAAAAAACACTGAAAGAGTTGTACAAAGGTTCTTTTGGCCAGGGGTTTATAAATAAGTGTCTGAATATTGTTCTTCCTGTCCTGAATGCCAGTATCATGCCCCTAGACCCCATTTCAGGAGCCCACTAGTTCCCATGCCTATTATAGAGGTCCCGTTTGACAGAATAGCCATGGATCTCGTGGGGCCCTTGTTAAAGTCCGCTCGGGGCCATCAGTATATCCTGGTAATAATGGACTATGCCACTCGATATCCTGAGGCTGTCCCTTTACGCACTATCACAACCAAGGCGATAGCTAGGGAGCTGGTGCAGGTTTTTAGTAGAGTGGGAATACCAAAAGAAATTTTGACTGACCAAGGTACTCCATTTATGTCAAAGGTCATGAAAGAATTGTGCAAATTATTTAAGGTCACTCACCTCAGGACGTCCATTTACCATCCCCAAACTGATGGGTTGGTGGAAAGGTTTAATAAAACATTAAAAAGTATGTTAAAAAAGGTGGTTGATAAAGATGGGAAAAATTGGGATTGTTTGTTGCCCTACTTGTTAATGGCCATCAGAGAAGTTCCTTAGTCCTCTACAGGGTTTTCTCCATTTGATTTGTTGTATGGTAGACACCCCAGAGGGCTGTTGGACGTTGCCAAAGAGACGTGGGAAGGACAGCCCACTCCTTATAGAAGCGTTATTGAACATGTATCACAAATGCAGGATAGGATTGCAGCCGTGGTACCTATTGTCAGAGAGCACATGGAACAGGCCCAAAGTGCTCAACAGAGGGTATACAACCGGAGTGCCAAGATACGGGAATTTGCTCCTGGAGATAGAGTTCTTGTTTTGGTACCCACTGTGGAAAGCAAGTTCCTAGCTAAATGGCAGGGTCCATTTGAGATTAGGGAAAAAGTGAATGAGGTTAATTACAAAGTATACCAGCCGGTAAAGAGAAAACCTGAACAAATTTATCATGTTAACTTAATTAAACCCTGGAAAGATAGGTTGTCTCTGTCAGCGGAGCCTTGTCCTTCGGTGTCTTCACCTCGGTTGCTCCCCGCAGTGAAGGTGTCAGAGACATTATCAGCTGGTCAGAAAAATCAGGTTAAAGAATTTCTCATCCAGAATAGGGAAATATTTTCAGAGCTGCCTGGCCGAACGACCATAATAAAACATGACATTGTCTCAGAACCAGGGTCCATTTAAAGCCATATAGGATTCCGGAAGCTCAGCGAGAAGCTGTTTCTAAAGAAGTTAAAACCATGTTAGAACTTGGAGTCATAGAGGAATCTAACAGTGAGTGGTCCAGTCCCATAGTTCTCATCCTGAAGCCCGACGGTAGCATACGCTTCTGTAATGACTTTCGTAAGTTAAATGAGGTGTCCAAGTTTGACGCATACCCCATGCCCCGTGTGGACGAGCTTATAGAAAGGCTGGGAACAGCTAGGTTTCTCACCACGTTGGACCTGACCAAAGGTTACTGGCAAATACCTTTATCGGATGACGCAAAAGAAAAAACAGCCTTTTCGGTTCCGGAGGGGCTGTACCAGTACAAGATGTTACCCTTTGGGTTGCATGGGGCTCCAGCAACCTTTCAACGGGCAATGGATAAAATTTTGAGGCCCCATAGAAAATATGCAGCTGCCTATTTGGATGATGTAGTAATTCACAGTGCAGACTGGGGGTCCCATTTGGTTAAAGTACAAGCAGTACTGGACTCAATCAGAGAGGCAGGGTTAACTGCTAACCCAAAGAAGTGCTGCCTCGCAATGGAGGAGGTCAAATACTTGGGCTTCACCATAGGCAGAGGTCTGATTAGGCCCCAATTGAATAAAATTGATGCTATTCAAAACTGGCCTCGTCCAGTGAATAAAAAACAGGTAAGGGCTTTTTTGGGAATAACTGGGTACTATAGACGGTTTATTCCCAATTTTGCGACCACGGCGGTGCCGTTGTCAGACCTTACCAAAGGGAAGCAGTCAAATATGGTGAAATGGAACCCTGATGCAGAAAAAGCGTTCCAAGCGTTAAAAGTGGCTTTGTGTTCACAACCGGTATTGATAACACCAGATTTTTCAAAAGAATTTGTGGTACAGACAGATGCCTCAGAGGTAGGGATAGGGGCTGTGCTGTCCCAAACCAGAGATGGGGACGAACACCCTATCATTTATTTGAGTAGGAAACTCAATGAGCATGAAAAAAGGTATGCCATTGTGGAAAAGGAGGCTTTGGCCATTAAGTGGACACTAGATACCTTGAGATATTACCTCTTGGGTAGACAATTCAAACTAGTGACAGACCATGCCCCTTTAAAATGGATGCATGTAAATAGAGGCAAGAATGCTCGTGTAACTAGATGGTTTCTAGCATTGCAGGACTTTAAGTTTACTGTCGAACATAGACCGGGAACACAATTGGCCAACGCAGATGCATTGTCTCGCATCTTCTGTTTGGGGGCTACAAGTGTTCCGGCCCCTAGGTCGAAACAGGGGAGGGGGATATGTGACAAGCACACTGGGATAGTGTTTGAGGGCAGGTATGTTTGTCCCAGGTTCTTGTCTTACATGTTTTAGAAAGTGTTAACTTCTAGGAAAAATGCTTTTGGTTTTGTCAGAACCTTTTCAGTTTGCTGTAAAAGCTGGGTATAGGCTCTAAGAGAGAGATCAGGAGAGTTCTAGACATTGGGCCCAGTTCGGGTCTTTGGCCTCACAGAGGGCTAATCAGGGTTTCAGCTGTGTAAGAGTGTTATAGGGCTGCTAGCCTGATTAGTGTGTGCAGACTGCCTGGGAAGGCTGCAGGATCTGTGTGGAAGAAACACGCTTTCTGGTACAAGTGAGCTATACAGTATTTACTGGAGAACTCTTTGTTTTGTTTAGTGACAGTTAGGAATATCCTGTGTTTAGTTAGTGCCGGACAGGCAAGGTATTTTCTTTTGGTGTTTGTTTTATTTTCTGTTTCAATAAAACTGGCCGGGGCCAGTTGTACCAGAAACTGGACTTGTGTTGTTCCTCAGCTGCTGCGTGCTGCCATATTCCCCAGGAAAAGGCGCCTTGCACCCCTGCAGTGTTACAGTTGGTTGATATGAAAAGCCGACACAACCTTTGGAAGGAACTGTTGATGCGTCCTGAGTTCCGCCCTATCCTCATGGAAGACCATATAGGGACTTTTACAGGACAAAGCCCCCAATTTCGACACACGTCACGCAGAAGCCAAGGCCAACAAAGTGACAGCCTTCCACGTAAGAAAGTTGACCTCAGCCTCCTGTAAAGGCTCAAACCAATCCGATTGCAGGAAATGCAACACCACGTCAAGGTCCCAGGGTGCCGTCGGCGCCACAAAGGGAGGTTGGATGTGCAGAATCCCTTTCAAAAAGGTCTGAACCTCAGGGAGGGCAGCCAACTGTTTCTGGAAGAAAATGGATAAAGACGAAATCTGGACATTTATGGATCCCAACCTCAGGCCCATATCCACACCTGCTTGCAGGAATAGGAGAAACCGTCCAAGTTGAAACTCCCCCGCAGGATATTTCTTGTATTCACACCAAGACACATACTATTTCCAAATGCGATGGTAATGTGTAGACGTTACTCCCTTCCTAGTCTGTATCAGTGTAGGTAGGAATAACCGCGCTCAGAATACCCTTCCGAGCTAAGATCTGGCGCTCAACCGTCATGCCGTCAAATGTAGCCATGGTAAGTCTTGATAAGCAAACGGCCCCTGTTGCAGAAGGTCCTCCCAAAGAGGCAGATCCAGCAGATCCGCATGCCACGCCCTCCTTGGCCAGTCTGGAGCAATGAGGATCGCCTGAACCCTAGTTCTGTTTACAAGCTTCAGAATTCGTGGAATGAGCGGAAGTGGAGGGAACACATACACTGACTTGAACACCCACAGTGTTACCAGGGCATCTGCCACCGCTTGTGGGTCTCCCGATCTGGAACAGTATCTCCGAAGCTTCTTGTTGAGGCGGGAGGCCATCATGTCTATTTGGGGGACGCCCCAAAGATTTGTCACTTCTGCCAACACCTCTGGGTGTAGCCCCCACTCTCCTGGATGGAGATGGTGCCTGCTGAGGCAGTCCGCTTCCCAGTTGTCCACGCCCGGAATGAAGATTGCTGACAGCGCCACTGCGTGCCTTTCTGCCCAGAGGAGGATTCTTGTCACCTCTAACACTGCAGCTCTGCTCTTCGTTCCGCCCTGTCGGTTTATGTAGGCCATTGTCATCACGTTGTCCGACTGTACCTGAACAGCCTGATCTTGCAGAAGGTGCGCTCTTAGCTCCAGGATGTTTATCGGAAGAAGTGATTCCTGACTTGACCACCTTCCTTGGAAGGTTTCCCCTTGAGTGACTGCTCCCCAACCTCTGAGACTTGCATCCATGGTCAGAAGGATCCAGTCCTCAACCCCGAACCTGCGGCCCTCCAGAAGGTGAGGCAGTTGCTGCCACCAGAGTGAAATCCTTGGTTTCGGCGACAGATGGTGCATGTGTAGACGAGATCCTGACCACTGGTCTAGTAGATCCAGCTGAAAAGACCGAGCATGAAACCTTCCATACTGCAGAGCCTCGTAGGAGGCAACCATCTTTCCCAGAAGGTGGATGCACTGATGAACTGATACCCGGGCAGGCTTGAAGACATCCAGGACCATTGTCTGTATCACCAATGCTTTCTCCACCGGTAGAAACACCTTCTGCACCTCCGTGTCAAGGATCATCCCCAGGAAAGACAGTCTTCTTGTCGGCTCCAGATGTGACTTTGGAAGGTTCAGGATCCAACCGTGCTCCCTGAGCAGATTAGTCGTGAGAGCAATGGACTGTAACAACTTCTCCCTGGACGACGTCTTTATCAGCAGATCGTCCAGATATGGAATTATGTTCACCCCCTGCCTGCGGAGGAGAACCACCATCTCTGCCATCACCTTGGTGAAGATCTGCGGTGCCGTGGAGAGACCGAATGGCAGTGCTTGAAACGGATATTGATCGTCTAACAGTGCAAACCTGAGATAAGCCTGATGCGGCGACCAAATGGAAATGTGGAGGTACGCATCCTTGATATCCAAGGACACCAGAAACTCCCCCTCCTCCAGACCTGAGATCACCACCTTCCATTTTGAATTTGAACTCCCTTAGATAAGGGATTAACGATTTCAAGTTCAAAATTGGCCTGACCACAAAAGTTGGTACCACAAAAAGGTTTGAATAGTAACCCTTGTTTTGCTGAAGAGGTGGAACTGGAACAATGACCTCTGACTTTTCCAGTTTTTTGATGGCTTCCTGTAGGATAGCTCTGTCTGTCAGTAAAGCTGGCAAGCCTGATTTGAAGAATCGGTGAGGTGGGAGATTCTGAAACCCCAGCCTGTAACCCCAGGACACAATATCCTGTATCCAGTGTCAAAGTCGGAAAAATATCATGCTACACGTTGCCATATATTCACCCCATGCGCTTGCCCGCTGCACATGCACATTCTCTCCCATGCGTGCGCATATTCGCAGTTGCGTGATGGTGCCTCCACGGCCATGCGCTCGGGCGCGTGGTATGTGCATTTACGGTAGAGTTTGTGTGCGTCTAGCAGGCGACTCAATCGTTACATAGTAAATCCAAATAGTATGTTTTATAGATAACGTTCCCTTTAATAATAACTGTAAGTTTGTTTAATATGACTGGTTCATGGACTTGGGAATCCCTCTTTTCATGATACAAAGGGTCTGACAAAGGTTGAACAGTGGTGTCTGGTACCTAACCGAAGAGTATTTTTTTAGTAACAATCCGGTGTTGGTTAGGTAAAGATTAATCGCTCCTGCGTATAGTTATGTCTATTAGTAGTTTCTGGACATTTACTATATTTGCGGTTCATTATTCATGCGGCGGGAATCCTGAGATTCCCTCCCACCTGAGCAGTTTGTAATAGTCACAGCCCACCTGTTCAAATCCACCTATGACCTTTTGTTACAGTGCAGAGAGACATTCCTGTGTCCAATGAACAATAAGATTGTAGGGCCCTTTGTAGTGTACTGTATGTTGTGTACATAAAGGTCACTGTCCCCAGACTGGCCAGTACTCTCTCTCTTCAACATTTATCTCTGATAATTGGAGGACTGGATCCGGTTGCGCTAGCGAGTGTTCCCCGTATGGTATGTTTCTCTGTGGCCACTTTGTTACCCATGTAATGTTAGCCATTCATTCTTAGTCTATGTATTTGTATTTGCGATTGGGCCGCTATTGTATATTTATGTATGGTTATACTGTTTAGATATTGATGTTAGCCTGTAGTGTATAAACTGTTAACTGTGTTTCCCCTTTTGATATAACAATCTCGTTAGTAAAGGTTTTGGAGCCTTATCTAGGTATTGTGTGTTTATTACATTGCTGAGGGTATTAGGAGCGTCTCAATCGCTCAAGCAGCTTTTATATTAACAAGGTTAAGCAGCGTTATATCGCTACAGTATTTCAGTAGTAAGGTTTACAGTATAAACTCAATCTTTCAGTGTGTTACATACAAGGTTTACTGAGTGTCATCCTGTGAGCGTCTGCGCCGCTCGTGTTCCCCTCGCGGTCACAGCGTCTGCTACGCTAGTAGCGTATCATTACGGTAGTCGGCTGCCTATAGCGTGTTCGATACCAAGCGTAAAGCTGTGAGCGAGCGTGCCGCTCGTGCGTCTCGATCACGGCTAAGCGTCTGCTACGCTAAGTGCGTACCCTTACGGTACCCCATACGCCAATTGCGTACTGAGTCTCTTACCCATATATAGTGAATGTTATAAGGTAATTAAATCGGCATTATCAATTGGGGCCTCGTCTGTCCTCCACATATCCGCACTAGCGATCACAGACTTTATCTGTCAGCAAAGGGCGGGAAAGCAGTATCCTTTCATATCCGTATTGGTGGTGAGGGATACAGTGGTGCTGACTAGATAAGCGTCTGTTTCGCTACGCTGTAGGAGTGCTGGTGGAATCCGGAACCGGAAGGTAAGAACAATTCGCTATTGTCTTTTAAAACTGTTTATTTCTGTTTTGCGTACGCACACACGCACGCACGCACACACCTGCATTTCTTTTCATTTGTATATTGTTGCATCACATTCTCTTGTTGCCATTAGAATCGATTATTAGACACGTGCCGAGGAAATCTGGTGCTATCAAAGTTGACATTATAAAGGATAATTTTTAAGGGAATAATTATAAAAGACACGCACACAGCATAGCAGATACTGTGTGGTGTACGGTAAGCGATTACAGTTGAACATTGTTTACATTTATAGAAACGTGTTAGTTGTGTTTCTGTGGACATATCTGGCCTGCGTACACGTGTCCCTAACAAAGGGTGGGACTAGCGTACGTGACGCAAGGGTCGACGCACAGAGTGTATATTACGCAACGGAGCGTACGGATACGCCCACCGAAACTCAAATCACACAATAGCATTGTTTTAGTGTGGGCGGTATAGTATAGCCACCTGATAATAGCACAGGTTTGTTCAGTTTCCAAAAAGTTTAGTTAAAAGAGAACCTTTTTCTATTGCAAAACCCAGGGATTGGACTACTGCCTGTATGAAAGGAATTTCTGTACAGAAAGATTAGAGTGTATATGAATGAACAGGAGTGAGTGTGGAAATAAAGGTATTATTTTGTGAACCCAGAAATCAGGATCCCGTCGGAGACCACATCAGGTGAGTGGACACTTGGTGGCGTGGGACTGGCTTGCCCGCGTTAACATTATATAAGGTAAAGGAGCAAGTAGTATCCGCAGACAAAAGGACTGCGAAGGTTTAAGCGCAGCCCGGGGGGGGGTTTGCGTAGCACCCATATAGTCAAGTTGAGCTTCGGCTGAAGGTTTCACAGCCTAAACAACCGATTCCGTTGGTCGTACAGCGTATAAATATTAAGTTACTTATGCGCAGTGTGACTGTACCACACGTAATTGTGTGCATTAGTTTGTTACCTTGATACCCATTAAAATTTTACTGTGGGATCATAAACGCTATTTGTACATTCTAACGTGATTTGTGCAGGTTTTTGTTATTTTAAGGGAGTTTCGCTGTTCACTCAGGAAATCTCCAACAACCAATACTTACTGGGCAGGGTAGCATACTCCCACACACAAGAGTAAATAGAGGTTACAAAAAGATCCCGCGAATTGGGTACGACCAGTGGTGGGCACATTGCTGGAACTCGTACTGGCCAATTGGGGCGTAAAGTGAGCGAAGGCACTAGTTGAACTTTCACCGTCGCCTTACCGCGGGCAACTTGGTTTGTTTTGTTAGAATTCGCTGAGACAGCAATATCTGCAAACGATGGGGGCCAGTTGCTCAAAGAAGGGACGTCCAACAAGGGTTCACGTTGGTATTTGTTGGCCCAAAGGGTCAGCACGGTATATAATGTGTGAAAAATACGGATCACACACACAGGTATTATGAAAAGAATGGGAACGAATGACAGAGGATGATGGGGAACAGTTTCCCCGGGTAGGCAGTTTGAACCCTGAGGTATTGCAAAACCTAAGAAAAAGGATAGGTCTAATAAAATCTGCAAAGCAGAGGATTAGACATTATGATTGTTTACAGATATGGCAACAGGAAAGTGAAATACAACAGGAATTAGCTCAGAAAGCAAATTCAAATCCTGGTAGAAGTCTGATAGCAACGGCACCACCACCGTATATAGTAAGGGACAAAGTGGCTGCAGAGAATGGCATGCGGGTGTACGATAAGGGTGCACTTAACCAATGTAGTAGTGATAAGATTAAGATAAAAGTTAATGCAAATGTTGATACTAACGCTAACCCATGCAAGTTGTATCCCATTTTAAACTTCCCCCAGTAATGCGACCAGGAAGATGAGCCCACTACGATTTCAGCTCTCTCTCTAGCGGCCACCATAAACGATACTCCAGTGGGCACGGCCCAACCAGTAAGAGTGGTATCAAAGGCCCATAGTTCAGGGACAGGTGAGGTTGTGTCTAAAGGTAAGTACGGCACTGTACAATATGCTGAAACTGTTGCACCACACACCGTAGAATCAACCCAGAGTGAAGTAATTAATCTTAATCCTGTTAGAGTGATGGGAAGACCGACACAAGTGGGGTCACACCCAACAGGAATATTGCAATGCACTGTCCCTGGTCCCGAGCAGAATTAAGAACAATTTTGTCTGAATTTCCTGATCCCAGAAAAGATTTAGCCGCATGTCAGAGGTTCATTAAGGACCTGGGTAACTCCACTGAACCTAACAACAAAGATTGGCGGACACTACTGCGGGCATGCCTGCCCTCTAGTATTGACCCTATGAAATTTATAGCGGACTATAAATTAGATGAAGAGGTACCCCTTACGGATGAGTATAATCAAGATAATGTAACCAGAATTAATCTGCAGTTGGGAGTATACTTCCCAGCTGTGGTAAAATGGAACAAAATTTTCTCCATCAAACAAATGGAAGGGGAAACTGCCTCTGACTATTTCCACCGGGCACTGGAGGAAATGGCTAAATATACTGGGATCATGGACATTGAGGCAAATATACACCATAGAGAGGTAGCTGTGTCCGTCTTGATGGACGGTTTAAAGGAGGTATTAAGAAATAGGGTACAAACCACTCAACCTAACTAGAGAGGTATGTCGGTGGCCGCCTTAAGAGAGACTGCTGTTGGGCACGACAGGAACATCACAAGACGCAGGGAGTTACAGGGTGATAAACTGATGGCTATAAGTATCCAAGCCCTTGCAACAAGGCCGCCTCAGTTTAAATCTCAGACCCCTAGTGGTAAGCCGTATATGGTAAAATGTTACAATTGTAACAGGGAAGGACATTTTGCACGTAAATGCACCAATAACTCACACAATGCACATAAAAACCATAGACAATGACATGACATACGGGAGTGGGATCAAGGACCGCAGAGACGGAGTTATGAGCCACACGCAGGGGAAACAAGAAGGTATCCCCCAAGAAGAGACTGGCAAGTCTCTGATAGTTCCCATTTACCCCCTTCACAGGTAATAGCTGCCAGCGCGATGCAGGGAGGTCACCACGCACCATAGGAGTGGGGCCACACCTGTAATCTGCAGCCAGTGAAATTAATTGCGAGCCTTGGAAGTGAACCCGAGGTCACAATTGTTGTAGCTGATAAATCTCTAAATTTCCTTGTAGATACGGGGGCGGCCAAGTCAGTGATAAATTTGACCGTGGGCATGAGAACCACTGGTAAAACAATTCCAGCCATGGGAGTAACAGGAGTAGTACGACAATATCCTTTAAGCAAACCAGCAGAGATTACGATAGGGCCTTTGCATACCAAGCATTCTTTTCTGCTGGCTGCATCGGCTCCGACTAATCTCCTAGGGAGAGATTTACTGTGCAAAATGGGATGCGTCATATATTGTACTCCTGAAGGTGTGTTCTTGGACATACCCGAAAACCACGCTCAGGAAGCACAAGATATGCTAGACTCCCCAACAAGATTAATGTCACACACTGTTATTGTAAATAGGTTTCCGTCCAAGGTAGAAGAAATGACTTCCCAGATACCGGAGTCACTTTGGACCAAGGACGGACAAGACACTGGATTAATGGCAAACGTAGCCCCAGTAGTTGTGCAAGTAAAAGATGGTAGGATAGCTCCAAAAATCCAACAATACCCTCTGAAGCCAGAGGTGGAGTTAGGAGTTTACCCTGTAATAGAGCGCTTGCTACAACAGGGCATTTTAGTAAGGACGTCCAGCACGGCCAATAGTCTCATCTTCCCTGTTAAAAAGAGTGGGGGGAGGGGTTACAGATTAGTGCAGGATCTAAGGGGGATCAACAAAATAGTTGAGAGTCAATTCCCCGTAGTGCCAAATCCAGCTGTCATCCTTATGCAAATCCCTCCCACTGCCAAATTTTTCACTGTAATTGACCTCTGCTTCGCTTTCTTCTCGGTACCTCTGCACCCTGACAGTCAATACTTATTCACATTTACATACAGAGGAGTTCAGTACACCTGGACTCGCTTACCACAAGGTTTCATAGACAGTCCAAGTATTTTCTCACAGGCCCTGCATGATTGTTTACAGTCTTTCCAACCTGAGAGTGGATCAGTATTGATACAGTATGTGGATGATTTACTGCTGTGTTCAGATTCACTGGAAGCGTCCCTGAGAAATACGAAACAACTCCTGTTTCATCTTTCAGACACCGGACACAAGGTTTCCAAAGATGTTACAATTATGCCAGACCAGGGTGAAGTATTTGGGACACTGTCTGACACAAGGACTGAGACACCTCACCACTGATAGAATTCAAGCAATTCGTGACATGACCCTGCCACAAACCCAGCAACAGATTAGAACGTTTTTAGGAATGTGTGGGTATTGCTGTAACTGGATCCCAGGTTTTTCCATACTAGCCCTACCTTTGCAGGAGATGGCCTCGTCAAGCAAACCTGATCGGATTTCGCACACAGACGAATCTGAAATGGCATTTGAGAGACTTAAACAGTGCCTAACGCAGGCACCGGCATTAGGTATGCCAGACTATGGGAAACCCTTTGAGCTATACGGAACAGAGAGTGCTGGGTGCGCGGCAGGCGTACTAACCCAAAAGCACGGTGATGCCAGCAGGCCAGTAGCATACTACAGCGCCGGTAGCCTACTATAGCGCTCAGCTAGATACGGTAGCGCGATCTCTCCCCACATGTTTGCGAAGTGTTGCAGCAATAGCATTGCTAGTTACGAAAAGCGAAGATGTAGTGCTAGGACACAACCTCACAATTCATACGCCACATGCAGTGTCAGCCTTGCTGAATTCTGCCCAAACCAGACACGTCTCATCAGCACGGTTTACAAGATGGGAATTGGCATTAATGGCCCCGGTAAACATTACTATAAAGAGATGCAGCGCACTAAATCCTGCAACATATCTCCCAGGTGTGCCTGGACAGCCACAAAGGGTGGAAGATGAGAGTGATGGTGAAGGAGGATTTAGTACAGGAGATGACACTCATGATTGTATGGAATATTTGACCCAAAAATTTACGGCAAGGCCTGACATCAGTGACAACCCACTGGAAGATGTAGATTTTACTTTCTACACTGACGGTAGTTATCACAGACAGACGGACTTGGGAGACTTGTGTACTGGATATGCAGTTGTAGATGACCAAGGTACCATAGAAGCAGAACCGCTAGGCCCACCACACTCAGCACAAGTTGCTGAACTGGTTGCCCTAACCAGAGCATGTGAATTGGCTAAGGGCAAGTCAGCCAATATCTACACAGATTCTAGGTACGCCTTCTGAGTAGTTCATGATTTCGGGGCCCTATGGCGCCTCAGAAATTTCATGACGGGAGCTGGCACACCCGTAGCGCATGCAGCCCACATCAAAAGACTTCTAACAGCGATACAGGAACCCGACAGAGTGGCTGTTATCAAGTGTAAAGCTCACACGTATAGCGAAGACCCGATATCACTTGGTAACAGCCGAGCAGACGAAGCTGCTAAATCAGCAGCCGGTACCCCCATACAGACAGACATCACACAACTGATGGTATTCAATACTGTCAACACACAGAAATTGTGTGAAATGCAAAATTTGTGTTCCCCACAGGAAAAGGCAGTCTGGAGGTCAAAAGGATATGGCCAGGAGTCCTCAGGACTCTGGACAGACGGACAGGGTAAGCCAGTGGCACCCAGAGCATACCTTCCAAGTCTAGCGGAAGCGGCACATGGGCTGACTCATCTAGGCAAAGAAGGAATGTGTAAATTGGTAAGAGCTTATTGGTGCGCCCCAGGATTTTCTTCCCATGCAGGTAAAAGAGCGATGACATGTCTCACCTGCTTGAGGAAGAATATCGGAAAGGCAATACCAACAGAGCCATCCCATATCCCTCCGACAGATGGCCCTTTCCAGGTAATACAAATTGATTTCATACAATTGCCACCTTGTAGAAATTTAAAGTATGTATTGGTCTGTATTGATGTGTTCTCAAATTGGGTTGAAGCATTTCCCGTGGCCACAAATACCGCTGTGTTTACTGCAAAGAAAATTGTGCAGGAATTTGTGTGTAGGTATGGTATCCCTAGAATCATTGAGAGTGATAGGGGTACCCATTTTACAGGTGAAGTCTTTCAAACAATGTGTAAGTTGATGGGAATTAATAGTAAGCTGCACACTCCGTACCGCCCCCAGGCGAGTGCGAAGGTGGAAAGAGTAAACAGCACTATTAAAAATAAATTGAGCAAGGTAATGACTGAAACAGGACTGTTATGGCCAGAAGCTTTGCCAATCGTATTATACAGCATCAGAACCACTCCCAGGTCCCCTCTTAATCTGTCTCCTTTTGAAATTCTGTTTGGTCGACAACCCCATGTTATGATTAACCCCCAGGATGATTTGAAATGTAACAATGAAGTAACCGTAAAGTACTTGGTTAAAATGAGTAAGCAATTGAGGAATCAGAATGATAATCTAAAGTTGGTGATTCCTGATTTGCCAGACAGTAATTGTCATGACATTGAACCTGGGAATTATGTAATGATACAGAATTTTCTACGCTCAGGTTGCCTTATTGACAGATGGGAAGGACCATATCAAGTCTTATTGACCAGCACTACTGCATTGAAGGTTGCCGAGAGGGAGACTTGGGTCCATTCATCTCATTGTAAAAAGGTTGCTGACCCAGAGAGGTCCCGTGATAAAGAACAGACGGTAGAGGTTGTATCACTAGATTGTATGTTTCAGGAAGATTGAGACGCCACCTGAGCGCTGAGAATAATAAGATCGGAGGCGTTGTCGAGCTAGATTTCTTTTTCCCGTTTATTGTTTTCTCCAGTTCCCACCTCCCTCCTATTTCCCTTCCCCCTTCTCATTTTTCTCCTTTTACTCCTCTAAGATGGACTTGCCCCAAGAGACTGTGATCTGGATTTTCCTGTTGACCATGATGTTGACCAGAGCAGTCTGTTTCGGTGAAAGTACCATGGAGGTCGAGAAAGGATCTGGAATGGGTTCTGATGACCAGTAAATTTCCAAGAACAACATAATCACCGAGTAAAGGCAAGTATCAGAAAACGATCTGGTAGCATTGACAATAGAAGGAATTGTGAAGGATTGTTAGCTGAAGAAAACTGCATCTGTAGGCATTGCGATAACATAGTTGAGGATGGGTGCATCAAGAAATGTCAGTCCAGTTTTAATATCAACATGGACCGGCATCCATTGAGTGACTATCACTCCTTAGTGGGTAAAGTGTTAAATCAGACAGACTGTTGGGTATGCTCTCAAGTACCTCAAGGTCATAGCAAATCAGGACTAGTACCATTCCCTTTAACTGTAGGAGAGGTACTTGAGCTAAGTGGTGGGAGGCCGGTGGACAGGAGGTTTAATATCTCTAGTCCTCCTAGTTTGAAGCTCCACCAGTATCATGTGGATATGTCGTTAGTATGCTTTAACATTTCCAATCCCCGAAAGCCGGGAAATTGGGAAGTGTCATGGAGTAATCAAACCATGACATTTTCACACAGAGCCGACAGAATGCCTATAGACACAGAACTTATACGCCAGATAGCCGACCATGGAAGATTTTTCCGGTATAGGTACACTTTAGGAAGTAGGACCATGCGAGTTGGAGAAGTATCACCAGGATACTGTGCACATGTCGTACAAACAGATACATGTACAAAACAGATGGGAGAATTAGGGTTAGGAGATTTCACATGGAAAGTTTGTAACATGGTTATGACATACTCTGTCCCATATGTTCTCCCCGATGATGCATATTTCATATGCGGGAGGAAGTGGCTTGCCCCAAACTCAGAAGGATTATGTTATATCGGAAAACTACTGCCTGAAGTAATGACGGTATCCCATACCAAAATGAAAGATATTCACCGCGGTGCCCAAGCTCCTTATACTCACACTCATTACGAGCACGTCGTTAAAAGGCACCTGATAGAGTAGACAGAGCACCATGCCTCTGATCTGATCCATGAATCCACCGGGATTCAATTCCTCCTCGCGATGGATATCAGTCGTACAGCCAGGGGAGTGATAAACTTTAGGTATATAAACGCGCTTGCGAACCTGATAGACAATATCACTGAAATGTATGACGACACGTTCAGGTATACTGGGAGAGAGTTACAAGCCTACAAAACAGAACTGGTCCAGCATAGGATGATTCTCGATTATCTCACAGCAGTGACAGGCGGGTATTGTGTCACCCTAGCGACTCAGTATGGAGTAAAGTGCTGCACGTACATTACAAACAGCACTGAGGACCCGGTCGAGGTCATAGACCAAAAGATGGATGACATTTTGCAATTAAAGTGGGAGTTCCGAAGGAAACACAATCTCACTCTCGCTGCTGTGGGTAATGAGCTGACCAGTTGGGTGCCATGGTTGAACCCACGAAATTGGTTCTCCGGTTTAGGAGAATGGGCCCAAGGTATTATTATGGATGTAGGGAAATTTCTCTTGTGTATTCTAGGAGTCGTCATATTGATTGGTCTGATATTTAGATGCGTTCGGGTTTTAACGAAGTGTAAAGGTAATACCAGAGTGATGAGTTTGAGGAGCGAAGACACTATAATAACAACAACCAATTTGATTTATGACCCAATGATATAGACAATGTTGTGATGAAAATGTGATTCCACTGTCCGTTTCTTTCACCCGTTTCTCCTTTGTTTTCCTCCAAGGTACAAAGACATCCGCTTGGAAGAAGAATTTTACAACCTCTTTTATACAGACCATTGATGGACTATACCACAGACCCCCAATATCCCTAGTGACTTTAAATTTTTACGAAAGCCCAAATACATTAGTGACTGTAATTTCCTGGACAATGGAAAAACTTTTGTCACCATTTATAGCAAAAGTATCGAGAGACATCAGACAACATGTACATCAAGACAAGACACAAGACAAGACCTCAATCGGCGAATGCATACTAAACTCACATAGTTTATGACTGCATTTATAATAATTGCTTCTTATCTTCATCTCTACAACCTTCAGGTAATGACACACATAGTCGATAGGGAATATAGACACAGATATCAGCACTCACATACCCCCCCATTCATGTATCATCAACTAAATGTGCTCCCCCATTTGTTGCAACCAAAAGCCGAAAAGAGCCCGGTAAAGTTTGACAGCCTATCCACAGACCCTTAATACGGGATAAGAAGGATTCAAATGTATACTTCACAACACCTCGAAGCTTGATTTAAAACACGTACGGCACGATGATACATGACCCCTCAAACATGGATTCATACACACATGCTTCTACTATCTCATTAGGACATACCTTTTCTCACCTTCTCCTCTCCTCCCTTTACCCAATCATAAAAAGGTATTTACATGATGACATATATTTTTCTCTTTGAACTGTTTTAGGAAGTGGCAGTTATTGATGACTGCCAAAGGGTGGACTGTCAAAGTCGGAAAAATATCATGCTACACGTTGCCATATATTCACCCCATGCGCTTGCCCGCTGCACATGCACATTTTCTCCCGTGCGTGCGCATATTCGCAGTTGCATGATGGTGCTTCCACGGCCATGCGCTCAGGCGCGTGGTATGTGCATTTACGGTAGAGTTTGTGTGCGTCTAGCGGGTGACTCAATCGTTATATAGTAAATCCAAATAGTATGTTTTATAGATAACGTTCCCTTTAATAATAACTGTAAGTTTGTTTAATATGACTCGTTCATGGACTTGGGAATCCCTCTTTTCATGATACAAAGGGTCTGACAAAGGTTGAAAAAGGTGTCTGGTACCTAACCGAAGAGTATTTTATTAGTAACAGTCCGGTGTTGGTTAGGTAAAGATTAATCGCTCCTGCGTATAGTTATATCTATTAGTAGTTTCTGGACATTTACTATATTTGCGGTTCATTATCCATGCGGCGGGAATCCTGAGATTCCCTCCCACCTGAGCAGTTTGTAATAGTCACAGCCCACCTGTTCAAATCCACCTATGACCTTTTGTTACAGTGCAGAGAGACATTCCTGTGTCCAATGAACAATAAGATTGTAGGGCCCTTTGTAGTGTACTGTATGTTGTGTATATAAAGGTCACTGTCCCCAGACCGGCCAGTACTCTCTCTCTTCAACATTTATCTCTGATAATTGGAGGACTGGATCCGGTTGCGTTAGCGAGTGTTCCCCGTATGGTATGTTTCTCTGTGGCCACTTTGTTACCCATGTAATGTTAGCCGTTCATTCTTAGTCTATGTATTTGTGTTTGCGATTGTGCCGCTATTGTATATTTATGTATGGTTATACTGTTTAGATATTGATGTTAGCCTGTAGTGTATAAACTGTTAACTGTGTTTCCCCTTTTGATATAACAATCTCGTTAGTAAAGGTTTTGGAGCCTTAGCTAGGTATTGTGTGTTTATTACATTGCTGAGGGTATTAGGAGCGTCTCAATCGCTCAAGCAGCTTTTATATTAACAAGGTTAAGCAGCGTTATATCGCTACAGTATTTCAGTAGTAAGGTTTACAGTATAAACTCAATCTTTCAGTGTGTTACATACAAGGTTTACTGAGTGTCATCCTGTGAGCGTCTGCGCCGCTCATGTTCCCCTTGCTGTCACAGTGTCCACTACACTAGTAGCGTATCATTACGGTAGTCGGCCGCCTATAGCGTGTTCGATACCAAGCGTAAAGCTGTGAGCGAGCGTGCCGCTCGTGCGTCTCGATCACGGCTAAGCGTCTGCTACGCTAAGTGCGTACCCTTACGGTACCCCATACGCCAATTGCGTACTGAGTCTCTTACCCATATATAGTGAATGTTATAAGGTAATTAAATCGGCATTATCACCAGGGATCCAGGCCGGACGACACCCAGACGTGGCTGAATCGTCTGAGTCTTGCTCCCACCTGACCGTCCTCCAGGCTGTGCAGTCCAGCGTCATGCTGAGGATTTTGAGGCACCAGAAGCAGACTTCTGGTCCAGGTGCAGGTTTCTTGGATTTAGCACGACCTCCTCTAAAGAAGGTGTTAGACGGCTTGTTCTTCCTAGTCCTAGCGGTCCGAAAGGACTGTGACGTATTAGGAGAAAAAGGTTTCTTCATAGCCGGTGCAGCTGAGGGAAGAAAAGGCGACTTACCCACGGTTGCCGTGAAAATCCACGCATCCAATGCTTCCCCAAAAAGAGCCCGACCTGTGTAGGGTAGGTTCTCCACACTTCTCCTGTATTCCGCGTCCGCAGACCATTGCCGCAGCCAGAGACCCCTGCGAGCCGAGACGGACATGGAGGAGATCCCTGCAGCCATGGAACCCAGGTCTCTTCATGGATTCTACCATAAACATCACTTTTATCCATTGTAGCTAAGTCTTCTAGCAACGTGCCTGACCACTTTGCTATAGCTTTAGAAAACTATGCACAAGCAATAGTAGGCCGCAGTATCGCCCCTGAGCCGTGTATATGGATTTGAGCGTAGTGTCAACCTTGCGATCTGCCGGTTCTTTCAACGCGGTAGATCCTGGGACAGGTAAGTCCACCTTCTTTGACAGCCTGGAAACAGAAGCGTCAACGATTGGCCGGGATTCCCACTTTTTTCTATCTTCCTCAGGGAAGGAAAAAGCAACCAGAACCCTTTTTGGGATCTTGAATTTTTTCTCCCGGTTTTCCCAGGATTTTTTAAATATAGCATTTAATTCTTTAGATGCAGGGAAGGTGAGCAAGGCTTTCTTATTATCTGTGAAGTAAGCCTCCTCAACCTGCTCAGGAGCTGCGTCAGCAATATTTAACACATCTCTAATGGCCTCAATCATCAACTGCACCCCCTTAGCAAGAGATGCCGCCCCCCTTAACACCTCCCTGTCACCGTCTGCCGTGTCAGAATCAGTATCCGTGTCATCCTGCATAATTTGGGCAAGAGCACACTTTTGAGAGTGTACCGTAACCGCAGGGGCGCCAGAAGGAACAGAACCGGACCAAACTGCCATAGAGGTCTGTAAAACCTGAGTCGCAGACTCAGTCTGTGCAACCCTGTTAGAAATTTGAGAAATAACACCCCGAAGAGAGGTTAACCACTCCGGTTCCCTAGCCGGGATCTGCGCTACAACAGTGCAATCCTGATTACATGGAATGGGATCTTCCTGAGAAGAAATATCCTCTGCAGCATTTGACACAGAATCTCTAGACATGGCTGCTTGCAATTCCCACACACCCCACATACACACAGGGAAAGGGCAGACAGAGTTTTCCCCCAGGAGTGGCAAGAGAGACACAGAGATCGGAGCCAACCCACACACAGCGCTTATGAGCATAGGGAATCCCTACTCAGTGCCTGCTGTGCACCTTAATAAGTTACACAGTACATACACCCCCCCCCCCCCCCCCTTCTACAACCCCCTGGTACCGTACAGATAGCTGGAGTTGATGTGGAGGGACAGCTCCGTTGCTGCAGGCAGGGAAAATGGCGCTGAACGCTGCTGGGTCCGCTCTGAGGAGAAGCTCCGCCCCCCGAAGATGGCGCTGCTTCCCGCTCTTCAGTTATATTATACTGGCCTGAGGTATGTGCTGGCAGCGATCCGTGGTCCCTGAAAGGCTTGCCGACCAGTGCAGGGTGTAGGCGCTGGCTCAGGGCGCCCCTCACAGCGCGCACTAAGTACTGCTGAGCCCTGGAGTGCAGTGAATACCGCGCTCCCTACCCTGGTGCCATCTTCACACCGGCTCCCCGCTTGCCAGGAGGGCCGGTGACTAAGTCACCACAGATCTTCTGGCTCTGTAAGGGGGTGGCGGCATGCTGCTGGGGTGAGTGATCTCCTGTGGCGGCGAACGTTCTATCCCCTCAGGAGCTCAGTGTCCTGTCAGCGGAGTAAGTGGCTCAGAACCTCCAGGACGGACACTATTCCCCCCCTTAGTCCCACGAAGCAGGGAGGCTGTTGCCAGCAGCCTCCCTGTGCCTAAACTCTAACAAAAATAATAAAACTAAAAGAACTCCTATGGAGCTCCCCTAGCTGTGACCGACTCCTCCGGGCACATTTTCTAAACTGAGTCTGGTAGGAGGGGCATAGAGGGAGGAGCCAGCTCACACTGTTAAACTCTTCAAGTGCCAATGGCTCCTAGTGGACCCGTCTATACCCCATGGTACTAATGTAGACTCCAGCATCCTCTAGGACGTAAGCGAAAGTTACTATGGGGTAAATTTACTAAGGTGGGAGATTTTTAGAACTGGTGATGTTGCCCATGGCAACCAATCAGATTATATCTATTATCTACTAGAAGCAGCTAGATAAATGGTAAGTAGAATCTGAGTGGTTGCCATGGGCAACATCACCAGTTCTAAAAATCTCCCACCTTAGTAAATTTACCCCTATGTGTAAGACACGGGAGCTAATTCAGTAAGGATCACTTATGCGATCCTTACTACAATTCCCCGATGTTCATATGTAGAACGAGTCTGCGATCTCTGCGCAGGAATGCGAATGCCTCTGCCTGAGTGACAGTCAGAGGCAGTCGGAAGGAGGGGTGGGGGCGGCCGGCGTTTGTGAAAATGTGTGTGTGGGGGGTGTTGCCCCCATTTTCCAGGAGTGGTGAGGACAAGGACTGCATCGTGGAACACAGTTTCCTTGGCCTTGCAAGCCGCATTGTGACGGTTAGCCCAGATGTGATCGCATCACAAATGCAGAGAGGAGGTTGTATGGAGGCATGAGGTGGTATGCACCTCCTCCTGCATTTGCACTGCAAAGGATTGCAATTAATTGCAATCCTTACTGAATTAGGCCCACAGTTGTTTAGGGGTCAGGTTATTAAAGAGTGAAGACTCCTATTGCCACTAAAAATATGTATTTTATACGACTATAAGGCTTGTTATTGCATAGCTGTACACATGAAAGGGGGTTCCACCAGCAATGAAGTACTGGTGAATCTGATGATTTTGCTAAATATCTATTCTTTCTTCAGTACAATATAACAGGGTAGCAGATAGGGCAGGAACTTCTGGAACACAAGACATAAGGCCCATTTATCATTGTATATTTGCGGCTATGTTCCGGAAAACACCCGTTTTCAGGGGTTAGATGCAAATATTAGACATCCCCCTAATGTATGAAAGAGGGACCACAGCAGGTATACCCAAGACCTGCTGCGATCCCTCCATTCCCGCTGGCAGCTGCTTCCACCATAGGTTTCTATAGGGAATGCAATGCTGCCCAATTTACCAGTTCCTGATACAGGCCCCCGCAGCTACCGCCGTCTGAAGATGTCAGTAGCCCAATGTAGCCTATGGGCTACAGATCCCGCATTTGTAGCTAGCAGAAGGGGCCCCCGGCCGGAACCCTCCCCAGATGTGGCCTCTGTGCATGTGTAGTCCTAGCTGACCTCACATGCACAGACCCCCCTGGCTGCCATCATAGCACACTGCAGTGACGGGCCCCTGTCCTTGACTGTGCTGCATCATTCATTCTGGTGATAGGACCCGCATATTGCAATGGTGTGGAGATCCCGCACATTGAATATGCAATTTCTCACTCTGCAGAACATTAGAGCAAGAGCGGGAGTCTGGGGGAGTGGTAGCAGAACCTGGTAACAACCCTGAACATTCATTATTATTATTATTATTATTATCCTTTATTTATATGGCGCCACAAGGGTTCCGCAGCGCCCAATTACAGAGTACATATATAATCAAACAGGAAAACAGCAACTTACAGCTGACAATATAGGACAAGTACAGGGTAAATAAACATAGTTACATCAGCAGATGACACTGGAATAAGTATCAGGTGGCAGAAGACTGCTGGATTTGGTGCAGTTGAAGATTCTTAAAGTAATACAAAGGATAAGCACATGAGGGAAGAGGGCCCTGCTCGTGAGAGCTTACAATCTAAAGGGGAGGGGTAGACAGACAGGGGTGACACAGATGGGGTACATAGAGAGTGTGGAACAGAGGGTTAGGATGAGATTTGGCTGGGTTTGGTGAAGAAGTGGGTCTTGAGAGCCCGTTTGAAGTTTTGTAGAGAGGTGGAGAGTCTGAGGGGGAGAGGTAGGGAATTCCAGAGAAGTGGTGCAGCGTGTGAAAAATCTTGGAGGTAGCAGTGGGAGAAAGTAATCCGTAGGCAGGAGAGTCGTTGTGCATTAGCAGAGCAAAGAGGACGGGTGGGAGTGTAAAGGGAGATAAGATCAGAGATGGGAGAGGAGTGGGTGAGGGCTTTGTAAGCAAGTGTGAGAAGCTTGAAATGGATTCTGAAAGGGAAGGGGAGCCAGAGAAGGTCTAGTAGGAGAGAAGAGGTAGACATAGTGCGTTTGGTGAGGAAAATGAGTCGGGCAGCAGCATTGAGGATAGATTGGAGTGGAGCGAGGTGTTTGTCAGGAATGCCAGTCAGGAGATTACAGTAGTCCAGTCTTGAGATGACCAGTGAGTGGATAAGAGTCTTAGTAACATCCTGGGTCAGAAAGGGTCTGATCCTGGAACTATTTTTTAGATGAAAACGGCAGGTTTGTGAGAGGTGCTGAATGTATGGTTTGAAGGAGAGGGAGGAGTCAAGAATTACGCCAAGACAGCGCACTTTGGGGCTAGAAGAGATAGTTGTGCCATCAATAGATAATGAGATTGTAGGAGGTGAGGTTATGCAGGAGGGAGGGAAGATGATCAGCTCGGTCTTTTTTTAAGGAACTGATTTTTATTGAGGTTTTCCAAATATATGAAATATGCGTTTGACAATTAAACATCAACATCTTAAACATAATGTGACGATCCCTAGAACAAAAGGATCGCTTGAAGAATGGAACATTACAAGAAAATCACGTCAAAACGACAATATGCAGTATGAAAATATGAAAATACAGTTGGGGGGGGATGGGGGTGTGTGAAAGGTCAGGGGGGGGGGGGGGCTGTCCGCCCATCCAAGGCAGAAACACCATATTAGGGTAGAGTCATGCACAAATAACCATACATCATTATACCTAGATCTTAATCAAGTTATTGTAGCTGAACTGGTATAATATTACATTATTAAATAAGGTGACAGGTTAGGTATGTATATACTACAGAAAGACAAGAGAGAAGCAGAAATCTATAAGATTGACGAGAAGATAAAGAGAGGCATAGGAAAAGGAGAAGAAGGAAGCCAGGTTATCTGGACAATGTCCACTGAGCGTTTTCAAAAGCTGCATTAATTGTGGATTGAGTGGACTGGTCCAAAGTAGCCATATAAGGGCCCCATTTTTTGTTGAACCCGGCAAGGCCAGAGGGACCCATAATGAGAGTGGACCTTCGATCGAAATACAGATATTGTAACATAGTTTTCAGAACTTCGGCTAAGGAGGGGGTCGATCTGACAACCCAGTGTTTCAGAATTGCTTTTTTGGCTATGGTAAATAGCATGGTCAGCATAGGGAAAAGTAGGCTAATCCCTTTCCTCGATTTCCATATAGAAAAATTTATGCAGAGACAGGCCAACGGATCGGGTCTTAATGCCGTGTGGAAATGGGTGTTTATGAACACAAATAATTTATTCCAAAAGCGTTGGATCTTAGTACAGCTCCAGAGGCAGTGGTAGAAAGAGGCTCTAGCTCCTTTGCATTTAGGGCATCTATTGGGGATTGCAGGATCACTGGGTATCTGTTCATAAGGAGGCAAGTATGCTCTATGGATGGATTTTATATGTACCTCTTGTAGGTACGCAGAACTAAGAATTGACATGGTCCGGTGGTGGTGGTCTAAGAGGAGGTCATAGGAGGTCACGCTTGGAATGTCTGTTTGCCAGGAGGCAACCAGTCTGGGAATGTATGGCATGGATGGGATATTAACAATGAGTGAGTAGATTTGCTTTAGTTTATAGGGATGGGAATCCCAGTGCTTTAGAATCTTTGCTAGTGGGGAAGAGGGAGACGAGAGGATAGAGTCGAGGCGTAATGAATGGAGGTAGTGTCTCACTTGTAGATACATATAGAAATGGGAGGACGGAATAGAGTACCTGTCTCTCAGTGTTGTAAATTGAGCAATATGGCCACCCGGGTCGAAGACCTGTGAAGTGGAGCACAGCCCCCTCTCCCGCCATCGGACAAAAAGAGCATTGTTAAGGGAAGGAGGAAAAGAAGGGTTTCCCCAAAGGGATATATAAGAGGAAACAGTGTGGTCAGCTTTGAGTTTCTTATGTATTTTCACCCAGCTTAAGTACGTGTCTCGGAATAGAGGGTGTTGCAGGATTGGTGAAGGTATGTCAGCTTTTTTGGTGTGTAGGAGAGCGCATGGCGAATAAGGTCGAAAAGCGTCAGTATCTAGAGCCAAGTCAGTATACGTGCTTTTTCCCAAAAGCCAGTCCGCTGCATATCTGAGAAAAATTCTAAGAGAGTAAGAAAGAAAGTCTGGGACACCCAGTCCGCCCATTGACTTGTCCATTACTAGTTTTGCAAAGGCCACTTTTGGTTTCTTCCCATGCCATATAAATCGGGTCATAGCTTTGCACAATACAGCGCCATCCGCTTCTCTGAGGCTGAATGGGAGAGATTGCATAATATAAAAGATTTTGGGAAATATTACAGATTTAAGGACTGCAATCCTCCCTAGCAATGAGAGCGGTAGGGTAGCCCAACCTTCTAGTTTAGAAAGCACGGCTTTAATGGCCGGGGTGAAATTTGTCTCGTAGGTCCGTGAAATATCTTGTGTGATATTTACCCCTAGGTATTTAAAATGAGACTGAGTGATCGTGAAGGGTGATGCTTGAGTGAGAGAGGATAGTGTGGCAGGGGAAACGTGTATAGGAAGTAATTCTGATTTTGTGACATTGATCTTATAGCCAGCCGTTTCACCAAAGTCTGAAATCAAACGCAGGATTTCCGGGACTGACGTGAGAGGGTTTGAGACAAATAATAACATGTCGTCGACAAATAATAACATGTCAGGGCGACTTTAAGCTCAGTGTTGCCGACAGAGATGCCTGTGAAGGAAGGGGAAAGCCTAAGAGCTAATGCTAGAGGTTCTAGAGCGATGGCAAAGAGGAGTGGGGAGAGAGGGCATCCCTGTCTAGTGCCTTTTTCTATATAGAAGGGGTTGGAAAGGAAACCGTTGCAGGAAATTTGAGTGGCCGGGGACGTATACAATGCGCGGATAGCTTTAATAAACGTATCGGGGAATTTAAATCGAGACAAGGTTGCGTAGAGGTGTGGCCATTCGACGAGGTCGAAGGCCTTTTCCGCGTCCAAGGATATGATGGCATATCCTGAAGTGGACATGTCAACATGACAGGAATGTAGGGACGATATTACCCTTCTCACATTGACCACCGAGTGTCTGCCTGTGATAAAGCCTGTCTGGTCGGGGTGAACAATGTGGGGGAGTATAAGTTTTAGACGGTCGGCCAAAATCTTGGCGAACAACTTGTAATCTAGGTTTAGCAAAGATATTGGTCGATAGGAGCCTGGGTGGGATAGATCTCTGCCTGGTTTAGGGAGCAATTTGAGGAGTGCCGAATTAAAGTGCGGTGGGGGAGTCTTAGCTAGTAATAAGGAGTTGAAAATGTCTACCAGAATGGAGTCAAATTTGTGGGAGAGGAGTCTATAGAACTCTCCACTATAGCCGTCAGGACCTGGTGTTAGGCGCCGGGGTCCGCTCGTCGGTGCGGCCCGGCGCCTAGCAACCAGGGACGCCGTACGCGGACAGCCACCGGCTCCCTGGCAACGCTGGACGCCGGGCGCGCTGAGCTGCACGGACCCTAGCAACGGGGACGCCACTGGCGGACCGCGTTCCCCGTTGCTAGGCTTTAGGAGTTAATGTATTCACCTGCTCTCTGGCCGTGCAGCAAGGCAGCTGCACGGCATTTATTCTAATCAGCCTTTTGGCAGCTGATTGGAGGACTCCTTGTTAAATACACTCCCAGGGCTTCTCACAGACGCCGGTAATAGCTTCCTGCATGCTGTTTCTGTTTGCTGAGAGTCTGTTCCAGTCTTGCTGTATCCGGTCATTCCAGTATTCGGAAGTCCTGAACTCGGAAGTTTGTCATCTTATTCCTGGAGTCCTGACTAATCACCATATAACATCCAGTGGTGTTCGTGAGTCGCGGCCTTGCCGTGTGTTGCGGCTTGTCCGCTTTATTATTTATTATTTGTGTTTTGGAGCATTTCGCGGAGGGTTCCGCTTCCACAGGTCCACTCTGGTATCCGGCGGTGCTGGGTAGGAGTATTGGACAAGTGGATTTTGGTTGTCCTTTTCCCTGGCGGGTTTCCGCACATACTTCAGGTTTTGTTAGTTAGCTTGTTGCCCCTGGCCTGTTGTCAGTCAGAGGTCCTCTTGTTATCATCCTGCCTCGGATTTCCCTTTGTCTCTCACTAAGAGCACAAAATCCGCCCTTCAAACGTGGCTGCCAGGGGCTCAAGAAACCATAGTCTCGCAGGGGATTTCCGATAGCACGGTTGAGACAATAGAGTTAGGGCGCCAGGGGCAACTAGTCTTTCCTGCTCCCGTTACCTGCATTCCATTCCAGTGCTCTGGTCCTTGTCATAAAATCTCCTCTGGTCAGGAGTGCTGGAATCATAACATTATTACCGGCCGTACCAAAACTTAAAATTAAACGGAGTTTAATTTTTTCTTATTCAGTTTTTGTAAGAAATTGTCGGCCTCATGAATCCAACAGGGTTAGGACCAAATCCTGGTCAGCTCTTAGTCAGTCAGATTCAAGAACTTACTCAGATGGTTCAGGATCTTTCCCTTCGGGTGAAGTCGCAGGAAGATCTTTTACGAACTTCCCCGAGGGTAGTTCCTGAACCAAAAATGCACTTGCCTGACCGTTTTTCTGGTGATAGAAAAGAGTTTTTTAATTTTAAAGAATCCTGTAAACTTTATTTTCGTTTAAGACCGATCTCCTCGGGTACTGAATCTCAGCGGGTCGGGATTATTATTTCTTTGCTCCAGGGGGATCCCCAGACTTGGGCATTTGGTTTAAAAGCAGATGATCCGGTGTTGTTGTCAGTAGACGCTTTTTTTGGGTCTTTAGGACTGTTATATGATGACCCTGATAGAGAGGCATCCGCTGAAGGTCAGTTGCGCGCTCTTAGACAGGGTAGGAATCCTGCAGAGGTTTATTGTACGGAGTTTCGCCGGTGGTCGAACGACTGTGGCTGGAATGACCCAGCCCTGCGCAGTCAGTTTCGCCTCGGCTTATCAGAATCTATTAAAGACAGTCTCCTCCAGTATCCCGCTCCTGAGACTCTCGATAAACTCATGGAGCTTTCTATTAAGATTGATCGTCGTCTCAGAGAGCGGAAGGCTGAAAAAGGAGCATCGGTCAGGTCATCTCCGTGTGTATATTCCATCCCTGAGGACATAGAGGAGCCCATGCAGATGGGTCTCTCCCGGTTGTCTCCTGAAGAGAGAGCCAGAAGGCAAAAATCTGGTCTTTGTTTGTACTGTGGGGGTAAGGGACATTTTGCTCGTAATTGTCCGAATAAGTCGGGAAACGCCTTGACCAGGTGAATTGTGAGGGGGTTCACCTAGGTCTGCAGCTTATCTCCTCGAATAACTCCCTTTTAGTCCCAGCTAAGGTTTCCTTTGGCAGCCTCAGTTCCTCTGTGTCGGCTTTTGTCGACAGTGGAGCCGCAGGAAACTTTATGGATTTAACTTGGGCTAAGGCCTTAGGCATTCCTCAGTTATCTTTGGGTAGGAGTGTCACCATGCATGGCTTAGATGGGAGTCAACTGTCCAATGGGGTTATTTCCCTCTGTACACCCCCTGTACTACTTACGGTAGGAGCTCTTCATTCTGAAAAAATCGAGTTCTTCCTTACCCATTGCCCAGCAGTTCCAGTGGTTCTGGGTCACCCTTGGCTGGCCTTTCACAATCCCACCATTGATTGGCGGTCAGGGGAGATTTCTCAATGGGGTGCCTTCTGTGATAAGGAATGTATTTCGTTTCCAGTCAGAATAGCTGCTGCAATTCCTGAACTCATTCCCGTGGAGTACCAGGAGTTTGCTGATGTGTTCTCCAAGGGCAATGCAGACATTCTGCCTCCCCATCGGCCTTACGATTGCGCCATTGAGCTAATTCCTGGTGCCGCATTGCCAAAGGGAAGGTTATATGCTTTATCCGGGCCAGAAACTGCGGCCATGAATGACTATGTTAAAGAAAGCCTAGGGAAAGGATTTATTAGGCCATCTAAATCTCCTTTAAGTGCAGGCTTCTTCTTTGTGGAGAAAAAGGATGGCTCGCTCAGACCTTGCATTGACTATAGAGCCCTAAATAAAATCTCAGTTAAAAATACTTATCCTCTGCCGCTGATTTCTGTCCTCTTTGATCAGCTGCGTTCGGCTGTGATTTTTTCCAAAATTAATCTAAGAGGAGCGTATAACCTCATCCGAATCAGGTCCGGAGATGAGTGGAAGACAGCCTTCAGTACTCAGTCGGGTCACTACGAGTACCTAGTGATGCCGTTCGGCTTGTCTAATGCTCCAGCAGTTTTCCAGGACCTCATTAACGATGTGCTCCATGACTTCCTAGGGAAATTCGTGGTCGTTTACTTAGACGACATCCTGATTTATTCTGACTCTATTGAACAACATGTTACCCAGGTGCGTCAGGTTCTTCAAAAGTTACGTGAGAATCATCTATATGCCAAACTGGAGAAATGCGAGTTTCATGTCACGGAGGTATCTTTTTTAGGATACATTATTTCCCCTCGGGGATTTTTCATGGAACCAAAGTGTCAGGAATCCGCAGTCTCCATTGCATCACTTCCAGTGAACAGGGCTCTCCTGGCTTCAGTCCTCTGTCCTCAGAGTATCCCCTGTGAATTGGACCTGTGGAACTACAGGTCCCAGCAGTTCCAGTTCTGTTCCAGTCTTCAGTCTCCTGCAGCCCACAGCTCAACATGCTCCACCTAACCAGTTCAGTTCTGTTCCAGTTCTAGTTTTCAGTCCTCTGCAGCCTGGAATGCTTCAGCTAACTCACAGCTGATCTGGACACCCAATCCAGCTAGTATCTCTGCCTGCAGTTTGTGTCCAATCACTGCTGGGCAGGAGGTATAACTTCCAGTTTATGGCTCTCTCACATCGCCTTGGACAACACGTCATATCCCGTGAACAGGTGGCTCCTGTTTGCAATCCTCTGTCTACAGAGATATCCTTGTGTAGTGGACCTGTGGAACAACAGGTCCCAGCTGTTCCAGTTCCCAGCTGTTCCTGTGTTCCTGTGGAACTACAAGTTCCAGCAACCCCTCCAGCTCTCCTGCGACATTCAGTGTGCAAGTTCCTGTGTTCCTGTGGAACTACAAGTTCCAGCAACCACTCCAGCTCTCCTGCTGCATTCAGTGTGCAAGTTCCTGTGTTCCAGTCTCCAGATCCCCGTGTTCCTGGTTACCTGCTTGTTACTCCGTGTTCCTGGTTACCTACCTGTTCCTCCGTGTTCCTGGTTACCTGCTTGTTACTCCGTGTTCCTGGTTATCCTACTACAGCTCCGTGGAACTACAAGCCTCAGCAACACCTGCTTCTGTTTACAGGCTTCACACTAATCACCAACACAGTGTGCTTCAGCCTAGCAGTAGAGACTCTCTCCAGGTGCATTCCATCACCTCACCTGTGATGCAGCTTGCATGCTGCTTGTGCCTGATCACCTGCACTGTGAACTTTGCTAGTCTCCTGCCTCTGCTACCAGGTTTGCTGTATGTTACCATCTCTGCTGGCTCCATGTTTTAAACTGCTCTGGTTCCCATACCAGATTATCAATCATCAGTTATCATTCATCAGTTATCATTCAACAGTTATCATTCATCCATTGTTTATTTCTGCTGCCTTTGTGAACTTTATGTTGAATAAAACATCATTGCGCCCATGCGCAGAAACTTAATCCAGCCTCCTCACTTTTTCCCTCCTACCTCCACTGACCCACTAGCGCCCCCTCCGGGGACACAAACCAGACCGAACCTGACACAAAGAAGCTCCAGGCCATCCTTAGTTGGGCGCAACCCACCAATTTAAAAGCAATTCAGCGCTTTTTAGGGTTTGCGAATTATTACAGGAGGTTCATTCATTCTTTTTCCGACCTGGTTGCTCCCATTGTGGCCCTGACAAAGAAAGGAGCGGATCCTACCAACTGGTCGCGTGAAGCGGAGTTGTCCTTTCGGGCCTTGAAACAAGCTTTTGTCTCGGCTCCAGTCCTTAGACATCCCAATCCAGGATTGCCCTTCGTTGTGGAGGTTGATGCCTCAGAGGTTGGAGTAGGGGCTATACTATCTCAAAAGGATCCAGAGTCTCAGGAACTACATCCTTGTGCCTTTATGTCCAGGAAATTCTCCTCCGCTGAATCCAACTATGACGTTGGTAACCGGGAACTACTGGCAATAAAATGGGCTTTCGAGGAGTGGAGGCATTGGCTGGAGGGAGCAACACATACCATTTCAGTATTGGCTGACCATAAGAATCTGCAATACATCGAATCAGCTAAGCGGCTGAATGCCCGGCAGGCTCGTTGGGCTTTGTTCTTTACTCGTTTCAAATTTATTATAACTTTCAGGCCAGGTTCCAAGAATACCAAGGCAGATGCTCTGTCACGCAGTTTTCTTCCGGTTCATGATAATAGTCCTGTTACTCCCATACTTCCATCTTCAGTCATTTGGGCAGGCCTCGCACAAGATTTATTTACCCAGTTAAAACAGCTTCAACACCAAGCTCCTGGAAATACTCCTGCTGGTCGTCTTTACGTCCCTGAGTTCTTGAAAGCTACTGTTTTGACTGAGTTCCATGATAACAAAGTTTCCGGGCATCCAGGGATCTCTAAGACATTGGAGTCAGTCTCCAGCTCAGTATGGTGGCCTGGTCTTTCTAAAGACGTTAAGGAGTTTGTTTCTTCATGTCAGGTTTGTGCACAGCATAAGGTTCCCCGTTCCTTGCCCATCGGGCAAGTTATGCCCTTGAATGTTCCTCTCAGGCCATGGTCTCATATTTCCATGGATTTTGTGGTGGACCTTCCCCTTTCAGCTGGATGCAGAGTCATTTGGGTGGTAGTAGACCGTTTTAGCAAGATGGCTCATTTCATTGCTCTTCCCCGACTGCCATCTGCCCAAGGATTGGCAGTGTTGTTTCTCCGCCATGTTTTCAGACTTCATGGGTTGCCCACTGATATTGTTTCTGATCGGGGTCCACAATTCATTGCACAATTCTGGAAGTGTTTTTGTGCTTCATTAAAGATGAGATTGTCATTAACATCTGGTTACCACCCACAGTCCAACGGGCAAACCGAGCGAGTTAACCAATCATTGAAACAGTATTTGCGTTTGTACTCAGCCAAACTCAAGAATGATTGGTCCGAGTTTCTTCCATTGGCGGAGTTTGCTTACAATAATTCTTGTCATTCCTCCACCAACGTGTCTCCATTCTTTTCAGTTTTTGGTTTTCACCCCAGAGCTAATTCTTTTTTTCAACATTCCTCAGTTTCCTCGCTAACCTTAACCTCCCATCTCAGAGCCATTTGGAAAAAAGTGCACCTTGCTCTCAGAAAAGCGGCCTTTCGAGAGAAAAAATTTTCTGACCGGCTCCGACGTCCTTGCAATTTTAAGGTGGGAGATAGGGTATGGTTGTCGACTCGTAACATTAGACTTCGACAATCTTCAGCTAGGTTGGGACCCAAATTTATTGGACCATTTCATATCATTAAAAAAGTTAACCCAGTTGCTTTCCGGTTACGTTTACCAAAATCTCTTCGGATTGGTAATACGTTTCATTGCTCCCTGTTGAAGCCATACATTTCTTCCAATAAATTTCCTCGGAAGATCTCTCAGGGAAGATCTCCAGTGGATGTACAGGGACAACAGGAGTTCCTGGTGGAGAAGGTTCTCGATTCCAAGTTGTCCAGGGGCCGGCTTTATTTTCTGGTTCACTGGAGAGGTTATGGTCCAGAGGAAAGGTCCTGGGTCCTGGATAAGGATCTTCATGCCCCAAGGCTCAAGAGGGCATTTTTTCGGGAATTTCCTTGGAAGCCTGGCTTTAGGGGTTCCTTGACCCCTCCTCAAGGGGGGGGGGGGTACTGTTAGGCGCCGGGGTCCGCTCGTCGGTGCGGCCCGGCGCCTAGCAACCAGGGACGCCGCACGCGGACAGCCGCCGGCTCCCTGGCAACGCTGGACGCCGGGCGCGCTGAGCCGCACGGACCCTAGCAACGGGGACGCCACTGGCGGACCGCGTTCCCCATTGCTAGGCTTTAGGAGTTAATGTATTCACCTGCTCTCTGGCCGTGCAGCAAGGCAGCTGCACGGCATTTATTCTAATCAGCCTTTTGGCAGCTGATTGGAGGACTCCTTGTTAAATACACTCCCAGGGCTTCTCACAGACGCCGGTAATAGCTTCCTGCATGCTGTTTCTGTTTGCTGAGAGTCTGTTCCAGTCTTGCTGTATCCGGTCATTCCAGTATTCGGAAGTCCTGAACTCGGAAGTTTGTCATCTTATTCCTGGAGTCCTGACTAATCACCATATAACATCCAGTGGTGTTCGTGAGTCACGGCCTTTCCGTGTGTTGCGGCTTGTCCGCTTTATTATTTATTATTTGTGTTTTGGAGCATTTCGCGGAGGGTTCCGCTTCCACAGGTCCACTCTGGTATCCGGCGGTGCTGGGTAGGAGTATTGGACAAGTGGATTTTGGTTGTCCTTTTCCCTGGCGGGTTTCCGCACATACTTCAGGTTTTGTTAGTTAGCTTGTTGCCCCTGGCCTGTTGTCAGTCAGAGGTCCTCTTGTTATCATCCTGCCTCGGATTTCCCTTTGTCTCTCACTAAGACCGGGGGGCACCAGAGTTGGGCAGACATAATCCGCCCTTCAAACGTGGCTGCCAGGGGCTCAAGAAACCATAGTCTCGCAGGGGATTTCCGATAGCACGGTTGAGACAATAGAGTTAGGGCGCCAGGGGCAACTAGTCTTTCCTGCTCCCGTTACCTGCATTCCATTCCAGTGCTCTGGTCCTTGTCATAAAATCTCCTCTGGTCAGGAGTGCTGGAATCATAACACCTGGGGTCTTATTAGGTTTTAATTGTTTGATCGCTGATCGGACTTCAGTGATGGTGATCGGGGATAGAAGTTGTGCTGTCATATCATCTGTAAGAGCAGGGTAAGGTAGTGCTTCCCAGAAGAATGGGGGGTTGAGAGAGTTAGCTATGGGCGTGGGGGGAGGGTGTGGTGGTTGAGAGCATGATTTCGGGGGATGTGAAGCAGGCAAAGGTGGTTGTGGAGTGTTTGGGTGGGTGGATGAGTATAGTTGGGAAAAGTAAGACTGCATAATGTGTGCAATCTGCTTGTTTGTGGAAGTCAGTGTGCCTTGCTGTGTGCGGAGAGGGTGGACCACTGCAGGTGAGAATGAGCCACGAAGTAAGTTAGAGAGTAAGCGGCCAGACTTGTTCCCGAATTTGTGGAACTTGTAGTGGACAGAAAAAAGGTATTTATTTCCCATTTCGGAAATGTGTTCGTCAAAGTGGGTTTTAGTAAGTAAATATGCTTGCTTAGTAGCTGGTGAAGGTGCTCGTTTGTATGCCTGAAAGGCTGAAGTGAGAGCGTTCTGGAGTGCCAGATATTGCTTTGAGAAATTCTTGTTGGAGGCTGCGGTAAAGGACATAATCGCCCCTCTGAGTACTGCTTTCGCTGCCATCCAGAACAGAAAGGGATTCGTCTGGAGGTGTTCAGAATTGGTAGTGTAATAGTCGTCCCAAGCAGCCTCCAAGAAGGACTTGAAAGTATCAGAATGGCAGAGTCTAGTTGGGAATTTCCATAGCCTAGTCGTGTCTCTGTCGTCTGGGAAGTGGATAGTCAATGAAATCATAGCATGGTCTGACAGTGAGATGGGGGCAATAGAGCAGTCTGTGACCTGAGGGAAAAGAGCATGAGAGATGAAGAAATAGTCGATGCGAGAGAGAGAGCCATGCGCCGCTGAGAGACAGGTGTATTCTCGTTCTGTTGGGTACAGGGCTCTCCATAGGTCAATAACCTGTAGGGTGGAGGTAAGAAGGGGGATGCCAACCTTAGGGAGTGGAGGGGGGGTCCCGCGGGTGTTTGATCTGTCTAATAGGGAGGAAGAGATCAGATTAAAATCTCCACCAATAATCAAATTGTCCCCCATGAAGGGGGTCAGGAGGGTAATCAAGCTCTGAAAGTATGACTTAGAATAGGGAGGGGGAATATATACATTAGCCAGCGTGAGCCTCTTGCCCAGTATATCCACCGAGACCACCACATATCTACCTGTATCGTCAGTAACAATGCGGTGTACCTCATGAGCCAGATTGCGTTTTACCAAGATAACCACTCCTCTTGCCTTGGAGCCGTAGGAAGAAGATGCCAATACAGACCAACCCAGCATTCCTAGTTTAGCAGATTCAGAGGGAGTCAGGTGAGTTTCCTGGAGGAATGCCACGTCCACGCCTGATTTTTGTAAGAAAATCAAAATTTTCCTGCGTTTCGCTGGAGAGTTAATTCCCCCAACGTTCCAGGTTGCATAGCGTAGACTAGGCATCCATGCAGGAAACGGGGAGAAAAAGAAGCATCATTTTAAACCATAAAAAGACAAAATGGGGAACTTTTAGTATAACAATGTCAAAGGGTATCATACATTCTGACCAGATTGTATAGGGTAGAACAGCGCCCTCATGAAATGGAGTGAGGTACCAGGCAGTGATGGAGGGGAGGGGTGTACGGGAGGGGAGATAGGGAACATATATGAAAAGAGGCATACAAACGCTAGCATTTGATGCCAGACTTCCAAGCAATAGCACATAGAGTAACATGTCAACAAGGACACACATCCAGCACGGAGGGGCGTGTCCGCCCCCGATCCTCAATGTGCTACAAGATACTAACTTGAAACTGTTTAACTGGGGCCCGTAGGTCCCGATAGCGCGTTACACCTAAGAACATTGAGATAACATGTAATATAGAGAATATGAGAATATGAGCCACTAAGTATGGAGAAAAAAGAAATAGTGGTATAAATTCTGAGATCAGTAAACAGACATGAAATCATGCAAAACAGTGAGAACTAAATGAGGCAATTTTAGAACAAGGAGCACAGTTCTTCATTTAGCTGAATCAGAGATGTCTGCATCCTTGGCCTGGGACAGCTCCTGGAGGTAAGCCAAAGCGTCAGGCGGGGTGGAGAAGTCCTTAAATGAAGACCCGTCATAAATGCGAAGCCTGGCAGGATATAACAGGCCAAATTTGCGCCCTTCAGCGACTAATTGAGAGCAAACAGGGGAAAAGGATTTCCTGGCCCGTGATAGTTCAGCGGAGTAATCTTGAAAGATATGAAGCTTATGACCTTCCCATGATAGGGATTTAGCTTTGCGAGAGGCTGACCATATCTCCATTTTGTGTAGGTAATTTAAGCAGCGAAACAGGGTAACACGGGGTCTCGGCCTGTTGGGGGTCGGAGTCGGGCCCACCCTATGGACCCTCTCTATTACCATGTCTTGGCAAACGCCTCTATGCCTAAAAGCGAGGGTAGAGTGTTGCGGACAAAATGGGCCAAAGCGGGCCCCTTGATAGATTCAGGGAGGCCGACCAGCCTAATATTATTCCGACGCAATCTGTTTTCAATATCGTCTATCTTGTTCCACAGCTGGTAAGAGTCATTAGTGAGACGCTTCACGGTGTGTTGTAAGTCCCCTATATCATGGGAGGCCACGCTGATCTGTTGTTCTGCACTGGAAACCCTGTGGGTTAAGTGTTGTAGCTGGCTAGTAATATCAGCCACTGCTTTGGATAGGAGTGGGGTCATAGTAGCTGTAATGGCTGCCACCACCTCTGAGTAAGTCACAGGGGCATCGCAGCCCGCACTTACGTGTCCCCCAGGTCCTTCGGCCGCGGTTTTCTTGTGCAGGGGAGGTGCACTCTCTGCTGCAGAGTCTGCCTGCATGGTCCCTGCGGCCTGCCGCTTCTCCTGGCGTGGAGGCTGCGGCTGCTGCTGCTGCTGGTCCGTTTGGGGTTGCGGCGTCGGCGGAGTTAAGAAGCGGTCCATATCGGCTGTAGGGGTGCAAGGACACTGCGGGAGGACTCCGGGCGCCAAACGAGGCTTTAAAAGCCTAGTAAAAGGTGTCTGTTGAGGAGCGGGGGACGGAGCTCAAAACGGAGCTCAGGTCTCCATGAAGCCGGAACCGGAAGTCATCAGCTTGGTCTTAGACATGTTAAGTTTAAGAAAGCGCTGGGACATCCAGGAAGAGACAGCAGAGAGACAGTTGGAGATACGAGTGAGGAGAGCAGGGGAGAGGCCTGGAGAGGAAAGATAGATTTGGGTGTCATCAGCATAAAGATGATATTGAAAACCAAAAGAACTAATGAGCTTGCCTAGTGAGGATGTATATAGAGAGAAGAGAAGAGGACCAAGGACAGAACCTTGGGGTTCACCTACAGTTAGTGGAAGTGAGGGGGAGGTGGAGTCATGAGAGAAGACAGAGAATGAACGGTCAGAGAGGTAGGAAGACAGCCAAGAGAGGGCAGTGTCACGCAGACCAATGGAGTGAAGGATTTGCAGCAGGAGAGGATGGTCCACAGTGTCAAAAGCAGCAGAGAGATCAAGTAGAATAAGTAGAGTAGTGTCCCTTAGATTTAGCAGCATGGAGGTCATTGCATACTTTTGTAAGGGCAGTTTCAGTGGAGTGGAGAGGACAGAAGACAGACTGGAATGGGTCAAGTAGTGAGTGTGAGGAAAGAAAGGAAGTAAGCAGGTTGTAGACAATACGCTCAAGGATTTTGGAGGCAAAAGGGAGGAGAGATATGGGTCAGTAGTTGGAGAGAGTGTTTGGATCAAGTGTAGGTTTTTTAAGAATAGGAGAGATGAGTGCATGCTTGAAGGCAGAGGGGACAGTGCCTGATGAGAGGGAGAGATTGAGAAGATGGGAAAGATGGGAACAAGCAGAAGGAGAGAGGTAGCGGAGGAGGCGGGAGGGGATAGGGTCAAGTGGGGAGGTGGTGAGGAAACAGGAACGAATGAGGGCCATGACTTCCTCTCCAGATGCATGGGAGAAAGATGTCAGAGTTGGTGCGAGGGATGGGGAGGTTTGATAAGGGATGGGAGAAAGCTGGTTACTGATGGTCTGGTGTGATGTCCTTACGTATGGAGTCAATTTTGGATGTAAAGTGGCAAAGTCAAGAGCAGAGAGTGAGGAAGGGAGATGAGGTGGAGGTGGGCAGAGGAGTGAGTTGAGAGTGGCAAAGAGGCGCCGGAATACTGGGAGGAGATGAGGTTCTTGAAGTATGACTGTTTAGCAAGAGAAAGGGCAGCACTGAAGGATGAGAGCATACATTTGAAATGGAGGAAGTCTGCCTTAGAGCGTGATTCCCTACAGTGTCGCTCAGCAGTACGTGAGCATTTTTGCAGATATCTGGTGCATGTGGTGTGCCAGGGTTGAAGTGTTAATTTGTGAGGGTGAATAGTGGTTGGTGGAGCAACAGAGTCAAGAGCAGAAGTGAGGGATACATTGTATATGGAAGTGGCTTGTTCAGGGCATGAGAGAGAGAGAATAGGAGAGAGAAGTGAGTCAAACAGGGAGGAAAGGAATGTGGTGTCAATAGCCTCAATGTTATGCCTAGTGATGGTAGCCTTAGGAGGTAGAGATGGGGAAGTCGAGAGAGATAGGTTAAAGGAGAGCAGGTGGTGGTCAGAGAGGGGAAATGGGGAATTGGAAAAATCAGAAATATCACAGCGGTGAGTGAAGACCAGATCCAGTGAGCTCCCATTAACATGGGAGGGTGAGGAGGTCCACTGGGAGAGACCAAGTGAAGAGGTGAGGTTAAGGAGTTTAGAGGCAGGTGATTGTGTGGGGATGTCAATAGGGATGTTGAAATCGCCTAGGATAATGGAGGGAATGTCAGAAGAGAGGAAGTGAGGAAGCCAGGAAGCAAAGTTGTCGATGAATTTGGAAGCAACGCCAGGGGGCGGTAAATGACGGTTAATGTAAACATTGGTCTTTTTATACACTGGATACTGTATGGAACACAGTATTAATATCTAACACTATCAATGGTATATAAGTATAGATGCTAGTACTGTATAGGCTTTATCAAACATTTAAATAATACAGGTTGAGTATCCCTTATCCAAAATGCTTGGGACCAGAGGTATTTTGGATATCGGATTTTTCCGTATTTTGAAATAATTGCATACCATAAGGAGATATAATGGTGATGGGACCTAAATATAAGCACAGAATGCTTTTATGTTACATATACACCTTATACACACAGCCTGAAGGTCATTTTAGACAATATTTTTTATAACTTTGTGCATTAAACAAAGCGTGTGTACATTCACACAATTCATTTATGTTTCATATACACCTTATACACACAGCCTGGGGGTCATTTAATACAATATTTTTAATAACTTTGTGTATTAAACAAAGTTTGTGTACATTGAGCCATCAAAAAACAAAGGTTTCACTATCTCACTCTCACTCAAAAAAGTCCGTATTTCGGAATATTCTGTATTTCGGAATATTTGGATATGGGATACTCAACCTGTATAAATAAGTGGTCAGGAAAGGGCTAAACATCCCATAATATTTAAATAAATACACAAACATAATAGAACCAGTACTGCACTGTCCAAGCCATACTGTAGCTGCCTATCCTCCCGCATTCTGCAGGAGACTCCCTGAAATAGAAGCAATCTCCCTGACTCCCTGAATAGGCCAGCAATCTCCCTGATTGCTCCTTACCCCCATTATACAGCAGTTACATTCTTGGGGGTAAAAAAAAAAATAGGATTTTAATACCTACCGGTAAATCCTTTTCTCCTAGTCCGTAGCGAATGCTGGGGACTCCAAAAGGACCATGGGGTATAGATGGGATCCGCAGGAGCTTGGGCACACTAAAAAGACTTTGACTGGGTGTGAACTGGCTCCTCCCTCTATGCCCCTCCTCCAGACCTCAGTTATAGGAACTGTGCCCAGGAGAGACGGACATTTCGAGGAAAAGATTTTTGTTTAAACTAAGGGCGAGAAACATACCAGCCCACAACACAAACATACCGTACAACTGTAGTAGCATGAAACCAGATAACCGTATGGATTAACAACAGCAACAAGCTGATTAAAACTAATGCACAACCCCTGTGTAAACAAATACAACCAGTAATAACACGACTGCAAGTAACAGTCCCCACTGGGATGGGCGCCCAGCATCCTCTACGGACTAGGAGAAAAGGATTTACCGGTAGGTATTAAAATCCTATATTCTCTTACGTCCTAGAGGATGCTGGGGACTCAAAAAGGACCATGGGGTCTATACCAAAGCTCCAGAACTGGCGGGAGAGTGTGGACGACTCTGCAGCACCTATTGAGCAAACATGAGGTCCTCATCAGCCAGGGTATCAAACTTATAAAACTTAGCAAAGGTGTTTGAACCCGACCATGAAGCTGCTCAGCAAAGCTGAAGCGCCGAGACCCCTCGGGCAGCCGCCCAAGATGAGCCCACCTTCCTAGTAGAATGGGCCTTTACTGACTTCGGCAACGGTAGCCCAGCCGAAGAATGAGCTTGCTGAATCGTATTACAAATCCAGCGAACAATAGTTTGCTTAGAAGCAGGATTTCCAGTCTTGTTGGAAGCATACAGGACAAACGAAGCCTCTATTTTTCTGGTAAGAGCCGTTCTGGCAACGTAAATTTTCAAAGCTCTTACAACATCAAGAGACTTTGGAACCGCCACAGCATCCGTAGCCACAGGCACCACAATAGGTTGGTTAATGTGAAACGAAGAAAACACCTTCGGCAGAAACTGCTGACGAGTCCTCAATTCCACTCTATCCGAAATGGAAGATCAAATAAGGGCTCTTGCAAGACAAGGCCGCCAACTCTGACACTCGCCTAGCCGATGCCAGAGCCAAAAGCATGACCACTTTCAAAGTGAGAAACTTTAACTCAACCTTACGCAAAGGTTCAAACCAGTGAGACATAAGGAACTGCAAGACCACTTCAAGATCCCACGGCGGCACCGGCGGCACAAATGGAGGGTGGATATGCAGCACTCCCTTCACAAAAGTCTGAACCTCGGGAAGGACGGCCAATTCTTTCTGAAAGAAAATAGATAAAGCCGAAATCTGCACTTTTATGGAACCCAATTCAGGCCTGCATCCACGCCTGCCTACAAAAAAATGGAGAAACCGACCCAAGTGAAACTCCTCTGCCGGAGCTGCTTTGGTCTCACACCATGAAACATATTTCCTCCAAATATGGTGATAATGTTTTGCAGTAACCTCCTTATTAGCTTTAAGGAGAGTGGGGATGACCTCCCTGTGAATACCCTCCCGAGCTAAGATGTGGCGCTCAACTTCCACGCCGTCAAACGCAGCCGCGGTAAGTCCGGAAACAGGCAGGGCCCCTGCAACAACAGGTCCTCTCTTAGAGGAAGCGCCCAGGGATCTTCCACTAGTAATTCTTGAAGATCCGGATACCAGGCCTTCGCGTCCAATCTGGAACAACGAGTATTGACAGAACCCTTGTTCGTCGAACGATCCTCAGCACCTTCAGAATGAGAGGAAGTGGAGGGAACACATACACCGACTGAAACACCCACGGAGTTACCAGGGCGTCCACTGCACTGGCTTGGGGGTCCCTTGACCTGGAACAATACCTCGGAAGCTTCTTGTTGAGGCGAGACGCCATCATGTCTATCAGAGGAATTCCCCAACGCTTTGTCACTTCTGCAAATACCTCTTGATGAAGAGCCCACTCTCCCGGATGGAGATCGTGTCTGCTGAGGAAGTCTGCTTCCCAGTTGTCCACTCCCGGGAGGAAGACTGCTGACAGAGCTCTCACGTGCTGTTCCGCCCAGCGTAGGATTCTTGTGGCCTTGTCCATAGCCACCCTGCTCCTTGTTCCGCCTTGGTGGTTTACGTATGCCACCGCTGTTATGTTGTCCGACTGGATCAGGACAGAGAGACCCTGAAGAAGGTTCTGTGCTTGAAGCAGGCCGTTGTAATTGGCTCGCAACTCGAGAACATTTATGTGGAGACAAGATTCCTGGCTTGACCATTTTCCCTGGAAATTTCTTCCTTGCGTGACTGTGCCCCAGCCTCGGAGACTTGCATCTGTTGTCAGCAGGACCCAGTCCTGGATTCCGAATCGGCACCCCTCTAGAAGGTGAGAGCCTTGCAGCCACCACAGGAGCGAAATCCTGGCCCTGGAAGATAGACTTATTTTCCGGTGCATGTGCAGGTGAGACCCGGACCATTTTTTTCAGCAGATCCCACTGAAACACCCGGGCATGAAACCTGCCAAACGGAATGGCTTCGTAAGCCGCAACCATCTTCCCTAGTGTCACGATCCGGGTATCTGGACGCCATTTCTTACCTATCAGATGCCTCCTAAGGCTGGCTCAGCGCTCCAGGACCGGATTCCATCTGTCATCCTGATGTGCACATTCCCGCATCCTCGCCTGTCTCTCTGGACGCAGTCACAGTAACGCCTTATACATCTGGCATGGCGTCTCCCGCGGCCTCCGCCGCCGTCCCTGAGCTTCTGCATTCAGAGTGGCGATTACGTCAGCCGCGGCCTCCGCTGTGTCCGCGTGGTTGGATGTGCATCTGTCAGCCTGGCGTCTCCTGTCTCCGGTGGCCGGCGCCGCCATTACTGTTTTCCAGACCACATGGACTACAATCCAAACTTCCCTCCAAGTGTCTGCATGGGCGAGCCATCTTGGATTCTGTCAGCTGATCATTCCTACCAATCCGTTGTCAGTATTATTAATTTGCATAATTGCCTAGCCAATGCCTTCCTTGCTGCAGGTATAAATAGGTTGTGCCTGAGCAAGGAAGGCGTCAGTGCTTTGGTTGTCAAACCTAGTTCCAGTTTGTCTCTCTTCTGTGAATGTCTTCCAGGTTCCAGCTCCTGTCTCCAGACTTCTGCTATAGAGACCCGCACCAGCATTCCATCTGCGGTGTAGCCTGACTCTCCGATCCATACTGGACTCACCTGTTTCCAGCTACAACATCACCTGCTTCCAGCTCAGCTTCCAGCAGTGTACAGCTTCTCTTAAAGGGCCGGTGTCCTTTCTGCAGTTTACCACTCTCCACCGGTATTATTATTTCTCCGCTCTCAAATTCTACATTTCATCTACATTGCATCGCTCTCAAGCTTTATTTATTATTTAACTGGTTCCAGCCAGTATCCACTCCGTGCCAACACCTGTCTGGTTCTAACCAGTACCCACAGCAGCATTTTATCTACAGCAGTCCAGCTTTCCCTGGAACACCAGCTGGTACGACCCTGGGCTTTCCTCATTGCTACAGTTGAGCCTGGTAAGGACTTTCCAACTTGCAGATTATAAGAACTGTCTCATACCACCAGAGCTCTGTGGCCCCTGCCACCCTGTAGTACCCAGGAACTGTATTATTATTTCTCTGCTGATTTTTATGTTACTTTTTACTGCTACTGTGATGCATGGAGTTTGTCATAAATAAATATCATTGACTTTTACTCAAGTTGTCGTGGTTACGCCTTCGGGCGGTTTCTCTTCATGTTACTTACATGTCCAGGGGTCTGATACAACCTCCCAGGTTCCGGTACATCTCAGCCCCTACAACTGAGGCTGCCTTCCGTCAGCTCAGGCCCTCAGTTGTGACAGTAAGCACTGACCTAATGAATCCAGCCGGAGACCAGGATCAAGCGACCAGGCCGATGCAAGAACTGGCAGCCCGACTTGAACATCAGGAGGCTGCACAGGGCCACATCATCCGCTGTCTCCAAGATCTCTCTACTCGGCTGGATGGGATTCAGACAACTCTCCGTGGATCAGGCGCATCTGGGGCGTCAACCACAGTGACTCCAACTATAACCCCACCCACCTTACCCGTTTCTGCTCCACGTCTTCATCTTCCAACGCCAGCAAAATTTGACGGATCTCCAAGATTCTGCAGGGGATTTCTCAACCAGTGTGAGATTCAGTTTGAGCTACAACCTGGCAATTTTCCCAGTGACCGTACAAAAATTGCCTACATCATCTCACTTCTCAGTGGCTCAGCCCTTGACTGGGCATCACCGTTATGGGAGAGGTCCGACACCCTGCTATCTTCTTACACTGCATTCGTGTCAACATTCAGGCGCATCTTCGACGAGCCAGGCCGGGTAACTTCAGCTTCGTCTGAGATTCTCCGTTTACGCCAGGGATCACATACTGTAGGACAATATCTTATACAGTTCCAGATCCTGGCATCTGAACTGGCATGGAACGACGAGGCCCTGTATGCTGCATTCTGGCATGGTTTATCCGAGCGTATTAAAGATGAGTTAGCTACCAGAGACTTACCCTCCAAGTTAGATGAGCTAATCTCACTTTGTACGAAAGTTGACTTACGTTTCAGAGAGAGAGCAACTGAGCGTGGAAGATCATCTGCTCCAAAATCTTCTGCTCCTCCTCCTCCTCGCCAACTGTCACCAACTAAAGATGAACCCATGCAAATTGGTCGTTCCCGTTTAACTCCTGCTGAGCGCCGAAGACGTCTCTCTGAGTCTCTCTGTCTGTATTGTGCAGCTCCGTCTCACACTATTAATGCCTGTCCCAAACGTCCGGGAAACTCCAAATCCTAGCTCGCCAAGGAGAGGGCCGGCTAGGAGTAATGATCTCCTCTCCATCTCCTCAAGATTGTAATCTCCCAGTCTCGCTTCAAGTTGCTCAACGTTATCAGAACGTCATTGCCCTCCTGGATTCCGGAGCAGCTGGGAACTTTATTACCGAAGCCTATGTTAAACGGTGGTCCCTACCCACCGAGAGACTTCCTTCCTCCTTTTCCTTAACTGCCGTGGATGGCAGTAAAATTTTTGATACAGTTATCGCTCTAAGGACTCTACCAGTTCGTCTGAGAGTGGGAGTTCTTCATTCCGAACTTATTTCACTTTTAGTAATTCCAAGAGCCACACATCCTGTGGTCCTGGGCCTTCCATGGCTCCGTCTTCACAATCCTACAATTGATTGGACAACTACGCAAATTCTGGCATGGGGTCCCTCCTGTGCTGAGACATGTTTGTTTAAAGTGTTGCCTGTCTGTTCTTCCTCCCCCAGGTCGTCTGATGTTCCACCTCCTCCATATCAGGATTTCACGGATGTGTTCAGTAAAGCTTCTGCTGATATCCTTCCTCCTCATAGAGAATGGGACTGCCCGATTGATCTCGTTCCAGGGAAGGTTCCACCTTGTCAAAGTCAGAAAAATATCTCTATGCACACTGCCATATTTGCACCTCATACAGGTCCGTGCTGCGCATGCGTACGCTCTCCCGTGCGTGCGCATACTCACAGTCGCGGGCACCCGCAGGCGCACGGTATGCGCATTTACGGTAGAGTTTATGTGATCGTAGCGTGCGACTCAATCGTTACATATTTTCACTATATAATGTATTTTGTAGATAATGGTCCCTTTGATAGATTCTGAAAGTTTAGTTAATATAGCATGTTCCTGGACAGAGAGATCCCTCTTTGTATTGTACGAAGGGTCTAACAGGGGTCATACAGTGGTGTTTAGTACCCATCGGAAGAGTATTTAATTAGCAATATTCCGGTGTTGGTTTGGAGCGGATTAATCGCTCGTGCGAATAGTTATGGACATAAGAAGTTTATGTCCATTTACTATTATTTACTCTTACTTAGCCATGCGGCGGGAAACCCAGTATCCCACCCACCTGGTCAGTTGGAAAGAGCCACAGCCCACCTGTATGAATCAACCTATGACCTTTTGTTATAATGCGAAGCCGAATTCCTGTGTCCAATGAACAATAAGAATATAGGGACCATTGTACTGTATTGTGTGCAGTGTATATAAGGGTCACCGTCCCCAGGCCAGCCAGTACTCTCTCTTCAACAGTTATCGCTGATAATTGGAGGACTGGATTCCGGTTGCGCCTGCGTGTGTTCCCCGTATGGTATGTTTCTCTGTTGCCACTTTTTTACCCGTATGTTGTTAGCCATTCACACTTAGTCTCTGTATTTGTAAGACGATCGTTCTCTATTGTGCATGTTACTGTTTAGATACTCTGCTAGAATTATATGTTAGTTTGTAGCGTATGACTTGTGAACTGTTTCCCCTTTTGAAGTAACTTTAGATATGTGTTAGTAAAAGGTTTTGGACCCTTAAAACGGTAGTGTGTATTCGTTATATTGCAAGTGGTAATAGGAGCGTCTCGATCGCTCGAACAGCTTTAGTATCTATAAGGTTAAACAGCGTTACATCACTACATTGGTTCTGATACAAGGTATACAGCTTAAGAATATCTTTCCAGCGTGTTACATACAAGGTTTAATGATTGTTATCTTGTGAGCGTCTGCGCCGCTCGTGATCTCCTCGTGGTCTCGAGCGTCCGCTACGCTGATAGCGTAGCATTACGGTAGTCGCTCACCTATAGTGTGCCCGATACCAACAGCGTATTCTCGCGAGCGTTTGTGTCGCTCGAGCGGCTCGCTCCCAATACAGCGTCCGCTACGCTAAGAGCGTACCCTTACGGTACTACATACTCCAATAGCGTACAAAGTCTCTTAACCTCTTAGAGTGTTTAATAAGGTAATAGAAATCAGCATTCTCAATTGGGGGCTCATTCTCCCTCCACACATCCATCCGCACTAGCTAAAACAGACTTTATCTGTCAGCAAAGGGCGGGAACGCAGTATCCTTTCGTATCCGTATTGGTGGTGAGGGATACAGTAGTGCTGACTAGATAAGCGTCTGTTTCGCTACGCTGTAGGAGTGCTGGGGTGGAATCCGGAACCGGAGGTAAGAACAAAAACGCTATTATCTTTTAAAACTGTTTATTTCTGCTTTTGCACACACACGCATGCACATTTACAGTGTTGCAGCTCACTTTATTGTTGCCATTAGAAATTGATAATTAGATACGTGCTGAGGAATTTACTGCTATTTAGTTAAAATCACAAAAGAAAATTGTTAAGGGTTTAAGTGTGCCACCTGGTAAATAGCACACAGTTATTCAGTTCAAAGTTTACTAAAAGTATTAGTGAAAAGAAAACCTTTTTCTACTGCAAACCCAGGGATTGGACTCCAGTCTCCTACCTGTATGAAAGGAATTTCTGTACAGAAAGATTAAAAGTGTATCTGATTGAAAAGGAGTGAGTGTGGAATTTAAGGTATTATTTTTGTGAACCCACAAATCGGGATCCCGTCGGAGACCACATCAGGTGAGTGGACACTTGGTGGCGTGGGATTGGCTTGCCCGCGTTAACATTATATAAGGTAAAGGAGCAAGTAGTTTCCGCAGACAAAAGGACTGCGAGGTATTTAAGCGCAGCCCCGGGGGTTTTGCGTAGCACCCATATAGTCAAGGTAAAGCTCCGGCTGAAGGTTTCGCAGCCTAAACAACCGATTCCATTGGTCGTAAAGTGTATAAATATTTAGTTACTTATACGCAGTGCGACTGTACCGCACGTGATTGTGTGCATTTAGTTTGTTACCTTGATACCCATTAACAATTTACTGTGGGATCATAAACGCTATTTGTACATTCTAACGTGATTTGTGTAGGTTTTTGTTATTTTAAGGGAGTTTCGCTGTTCACTAAGCAAATCTCCAACAACCAATATTTGCTGGGGAGGGATCGCATACTCCCACACGCCCCAGTAAATAGAGGTTATCAGAAAGCAGAAGTGAGTGAAGGCACTGGTTAAACTTTCACCGTCGCCTTACCGCAGGCAAATTTGGTCTGTTTGTAAGAATTAGCTAAGACAGCAATAACTACAAACGATGGGGGCCAGTTGTTCAAAGAAGGGACGTCCAACAAGGGTTCACGTTGGTGGTTGTTGGCCCAAAGGGTCCGCACGGTATATAATGTGTGAAAAATACGGAACTCACACACAGGTATTATGCAATGAGTGGGAGCGTATGACAGAGGATGATGGGGAACAGTTTCCCCGGGTAGGCAGTCTGAACCCTGAGGTATTGCAGAATTTAAGAAAAAGGATAGGTCTAATCAAATCTGCAAAACAGAGGATCAGACATTATGATTGTTTACTGATATGGCAACAGGAAAGTGAAATACAACAGGAACTAGCTCAAAAAGCGAATTCCCATCCAGGTAGAAATTTAATAGCAACGGCACCACCACCATATATAGCAGGGGACAAAGTGGCTGCAGAGAATGACATGCGGGTTTGCGACAAGGGTGCACTTAATAAATGTATTAGTAATGACAAAATTAAGATGAAAGTAAATGCAAATGTTGATACTAACCCTAACCCATGCAAGTTGTATCCTATGTTAAACTTCCCCCAGGAATACGACCAAGAAGATGAGCCCACAACGATTTCAGCTCTCTCTCTAGCGGCCACCATAAGCGATACTCCAGTAGGCATCGCCCAACCACCTAGGGAGGCATCAAAAGCACATAGCTCAGGGACAGGTGAGTTTGTATCTACAGGTAAGTACGGCACTGTACAATATGCTGAAACTAGTGCACCTCACATTGAAGAATCAAACCAGAGCGAAGTAGTTCTAATAAACCCTGTTAGAGTAATAGCGGTCCCCAATGGTAAGACTGACGCAAATGGAGCCACACCCATTAGAAATATTGCAATGCACTGTCCCTGGTCACGAGCAGAATTAAGAACAATTTTGTCTGAATTTCCTGATCCCAGGAAAGATTTAGCCGCATGCCAAAGGTTCATTAAGGACCTAGGAAATTCCACTGAACCAAACAACAAAGATTGGAGAACACTACTGCGGGCATGTCTGCCCTCTAGTGTTGACCCTATTAAGTTTATAGCTGATTGTAAACTAGATCAGGAGGTTCCCCTTACGGATGCATACAATCAAGAAAATGTAATCAGAATCAATCTGCAACTGGGAATATATTTCCCAGCCGTAGTAAAATGGAATAAAATATTCTCCATTAAACAAATGGAAAGGGAAACTGCCCCCGAATATTTCCACAGAGCATTAGAGGAAATGGCTAAATACACTGGGATCATGGACATTGAGGCAAATATACACCATAGAGAGGTAGCGGTGTCCGTATTGATGGACGGTTTAAAGGAAGTATTAAGGAGTAGGGTACAAACTACTCAACCCAACTGGAGAGGTATGTCGGTGGCCGCCTTAAGAGAGACTGCTGCTGGGCACGACAGGAATATTACAAGACACAGGGAGTCACAGAGTGATAAACTGATGGCAATAAGTATCCAGGCCCTCACAACAAGGCCGCCTCAGTCTAGATCACAGGTCCCTGGTGGTAAGCCGCATGTGGTAAAATGTTACAATTGTAGCAGGGAAGGGCATTTTGCACGTAACTGTACAAATAACTCACATAATGCACATAAAAACCCTAGACAACGACAGGACATACGAAATTGGGATCAGGGTCCACAGAGACGGAGTTATGAGCCACATACAGGGGAAACAAAAAGATACCCCCCGAACAGAGACTGGCACGCCTCTGGTAGTTCCCAGCTAACTCCCTCACAAGTAGTTGCTGCCAGCGGGATTCAGGCAGGTCACCATACCCAATAGGGGTGTGGCCATACCTGTAATCTGCAGCCAGTAAAATTGATTGCAAGCCTTGGAAGTGAACCCGAAATTGCAATTAATGTAGCTGGTAAATCATTAAACTTTCTTGTAGATACGGGGGCGGCCAAATCAGTGATAAATTCGACAGTGGGCATGAGAACCACTGGTAGGACAATTCCAGCCATGGGAGTAACAGGAGTAGTCCAGCACTACCCTGTTAGCAAACCAGCAGAGATTACAATAGGGCCTTTACATACCAAGCATTCCTTTTTGCTGGCTGCATCGGCACCGACTAATCTCCTGGGAAGAGACTTACTGTGTAAAATGGGGTGCGTCATTTATTGTACTCCTGAAGGTGTATTCTTGGACATACCTGAGAATCACGCTCAGGAAGTGCGAGACATGTTAGACTCCCCATCAAAATTAATGTCACATACCATTATGACAAATAAGACTCCCTCCCAAGTAGAAGAAATGATATCTCAGATACCAGAGTCACTTTGGACTAAAGATGGACAGGACACTGGATTAATGGCAAACGTAGCTCCGGTAGTTGTACAAGTAAAAGATGGTAGGATAGCTCCAAAAATCCCACAGTACCCTCTGAAGCCAGAGGTGGAGTTAGGAGTTTACCCAGTAATAGAGCGCTTGCTGCAACAGGGCATTCTGGTAAGAACGTCCAGCACTGCCAATAGTCCCATCTTCCCTGTTAAAAAGAGTGGGGGGAGGGGTTACAGGTTAGTGCAGGATCTAAGGGGGATTAACAAAATAGTTGAGAGTCAGTTCCCCGTAGTGCCAAATCCAGCTGTCATCCTAATGCAAATCCCTCCCACTGCGAAATTTTTCACTGTTATTGACCTCTGCTCCGCTTTCTTTTCGGTACCTCTGCACCCTGACAGCCAATATTTGTTCGCATTTACATACAGAGGAGTCCAATACACATGGACTCGATTACCCCAAGGTTTCATAGATAGTCCAAGTATATTTTCTCAGGCTTTGCATGATTGTTTACAGTCTTTCCAACCAGAGAGTGGATCAGTATTGATACAGTATGTGGATGATTTACTGCTGTGTTCAGATTCACTGGAAGCATCCCTGAAGGATACGAAACAGCTCCTGTTTCATCTTTCAGACACAGGACACAAGGTTTCCAAAGACAAGTTACAATTATGCCAAACTAAAGTAAAATATTTGGGACACTGTCTAACACAAGGACTGAGACACCTGACCGCTGATAGAATCCAAGCAATTAGAGACATGACTCTGCCACAAACTCAGCAACAGATCAGAACGTTTTTAGGAATGTGTGGGTATTGCCGTAATTGGATCCCAGGATTTTCCATTCTAGCGTTACCTTTGCAGGAGATGGTCTCCTCAAACAAACCAGAGCGGATTTCGCATACAGATGAGTCCGAAATGGCATTTGAGAAACTTAAGCAGTGCCTAACGCAGGCACCAGCATTAGGTATGCCAGACTATGGGAAACCCTTTGAGCTGTACGGAACAGAAAGTGCTGGTTGCGCGGCAGGCGTACTAACCCAAAAGCACGGTGATGCCAGCAGGCCAGTAGCATATTACAGCGCTCAGCTAGATACGGTAGCGCGATCTCTCCCCACATGCTTGCGAAGCGTTGCTGCGATAGCATTGCTAGTAACGAAAAGCGAAGACGTCGTGCTAGGTCACAACCTCACAATTCATACACCACATGCAGTGTCAGCCTTGTTAAATTCTGCCCAAACCAGGCACGTCTCATCAGCGCGGTTTACAAGATGGGAATTGGCACTAATGGCCCCCGTAAACATCACCATAAGGAGATGCAGTGCATTAAATCCTGCAACATATCTCCCGGGTGTGCCTGGACAGGCACAAAGGGTGGAGGATGAGAGTGGTGGGGAAGGAGGATTTAATACAAAGGAAGACACTCATGATTGTATGGAATATTTGACCCAAAATTTTACCGCAAGACCTGACATCGGTGACAACCCACTGGAAGATGTAGAACTTACGTTCTACACGGACGGTAGTTGTCACAGACAGTCAGACTCGGGAGACTTGTGTACTGGATACGCAGTCGTAGATGACCAAGGCACCATAGAAGCGGAACCGCTAGGCCCACCTCACTCAGCCCAGGTTGCTGAACTGGTCGCCCTAACCAGAGCATGTGAATTGGCTAAGGGAAAATCAGCCAAGATCTACACCGATTCTAGATACGCATTCGGGGTAGTCCATGATTTCGGAGCCCTATGGCGCCTCAGAAATTTCATGACGGCAGCTGGTACACCGGTAGCGCATGCAGCTCACATAAAAAGGCTTCTAACAGCAATACAGGAACCCGACAGAGTGGCTGTTATCAAGTGTAAAGCACACACATATAGCCAGGACCCCGTATCACTTGGTAACAGCCGAGCAGACGAAGCTGCTAAATTAGCAGCTGCTACCCCCAGACAGACAGACACCACACAACTGATGGTATTTAATACCATCAACACACAGAAGTTGTGTGAAATGCTAAATTTGTGTTCCACACAGGAAAAGGCAGTCTGGAAGGCAAAAGGATATGGCCAGAAGTCCTCAGGACTCTGGACGGATGGACATGGTAAACCAGTGGCCCCCAGAACATACCTTCCATGTTTAGCTGAAGCAGCTCACGGGCTGACTCATCTGGGCAAGGAAGGGATGTGCAAGTTGGTAAGAGCATATTGGTGCGCCCCAGGATTTTCATCTCATGCGAGTAAGAGAGCAATGTCATGCCTTACCTGTTTGAGAAAGAACATCGGAAAGGCAATACCAACAGAACCATCTCATATCCCACCTACAGGCGGTCCTTTCCAGGTAATACAGATTGACTTTATACAATTACCCCCTTGTCGAAATTTGAAATATGTACTTGTTTGTATAGATGTTTTCTCAAATTGGGTCGAAGCATTTCCGGCGGCCACAAATACCGCTATGTTTACTGCTAAGAAAATTGTGCAGGAATTTGTATGTAGATATGGTATCCCTAGAATAATCGAAAGTGATAGGGGTACCCATTTTACAGGTGATGTCTTTCAAGGAATGTGTAAGTTGATGGGAATTGATAGCAAGCTGCACACTCCATACCGTCCACAGGCGAGTGCGAAAGTGGAAAGAGTGAACAGCACTATTAAAAATAAACTGAGTAAAGTTATGGCAGAGACAGGATTGACATGGCCAGAAGCTTTACCCATTGTACTGTACAGCATCAGAACCACTCCCAAGTCCCCTCTTAATCTGTCTCCCTTTGAAATCTTGTTTGGTCGACAACCGCATGTTATGATTAACCCTCAGGATGATTTGAAGTGTAACAATGAAGTGACTGTAAAATACTTGATTAACATGAGTAAACAGTTAAGGAATCAAAATGATAATCTGAAATTGGTGATTCCTGATTTACCAGATAGTAATTGTCATGACATTGAACCTGGGGATTATGTAATGATACGGAATTTTCTACGCTCAGGTTGCCTTATTGACAGATGGGAAGGACCATACCAGGTCTTATTGACTAGCACTACAGCATTGAAGGTTGCTGAGAGAGAGACTTGGGTTCATTCGTCCCACTGTAAGAAGGTCGCTGATCCAGAGAAGTCCCGTGATAAGGAACAGACGGTAGAGGTTGTATCACTGGAGTGTCTGTTCCAGGAGGACTAAGGCGGCACCTGAGCATCGAAGATCACAAGATCAAAAGCAGTTGTCGATCCCCTGTTCCCTTTTTTTTCTCCAACTTCCCATCCCATCTCCCTCAATTATTTTTTTTCCCCTTCTCATTCTTCTCCGTTTCCTCCTACAAGATGGACTTGCCCCAAGAGACTGTGATCCGGACTTTCCTGTTGACCATGATGTTAACCAGAGCAGTCTGTTCCGGCGAGAGTACCATGGAGGTCGAGAGAGGTTCTGGAATGGGTTCTGATGATAAAGATGGAGGCGTAGTTTTCCAAGAACAACTTAACCAACAAGTAAAGGCGAGTATCAGAAAACAATCCAATAGCATTGACAATAGAAGGAATTGTGAAGGATTGTTAGCTGAAGAAAACTGTATCTGTAGGCTCTGTAACAATGTCATTGAGGATGGGTGCATAAAGAAATGCCAATCCAGTTTTAATATCCATATGGACCGGCATCCATTGAGTGACTATCACTCCTTAGTGGGTAGTGTGTTAAATAAAACAGATTGTTGGGTATGCTCTCAAGTACCTCAAGGTCATAGCAAATCAGGGCTAGTACCATTTCCTTTAACGTTAGGGGAGGTACTTGAGTTAAGTGGTGGGAGACCGGTGGACAGGAGGTTTAATATCTCCAGCCCTCCTAGTTTGAAGCTCCACCAATACCATGTGGATAGGTCCCTATTATGTTTTAACATCTCCAATCCCCGAAAGCCGGGAAATTGGGAAGTGTCATGGAGTAACCAAACCATGACCTTTTCGCATAGAGCAGATAGAATGCCTACAGATACAGAGCTTATACGCCACATAGCCAGTAGAGGAAAATCTTTCCGGTATAGGTATACCTTAGGAAATAGGATTACGAGAGTCGGAGAGGTATCACCAGGATACTGTGCACATATCGTACAACCTGATACGTGTACTAAGCAGATGGAAGAATTAGGGTTAGGAGATTTCACATGGAAGGTGTGTAATATGGTTATGTCCTACTCCGTCCCATATGTTCTCCCCGATGATGCATATTTCATATGCGGGAGAAAGGCGTATAAGTGGCTTGCCCCAAACTCTGAAGGATTGTGTTATATTGGAAAAGTACTGCCTGAAGTAATGACTGTATCACATGACAAAATGAAAGACATACACCGTGGTGCCCAAGCTCCTTATACTCATACCCATTACGAGCACGTAGTTAAAAGGCAACTGACAGAAAGGTCAGAGCATCCGGCCTCTGATCTGATCCATGAATCCACCGGGATTCAGGTTCTGCTTGCGTTAGATTTCACTCGCACCGCTAGAGGAGTGATGAACTATAGATACATCTCTGCGCTTGCAAATTTGTTAGATAATATCACTGAAATGTATGATGACACGTTTAGGTATACTGGAAGAGAACTTCAAGCTTATAAAACAGAACTAGTACAGCATAGAATGGTTCTTAATTACCTCACAGCAGTGACAGGCGGATATTGTGTCACACTGGCAACGCAATACGGCGTGAAATGTTGCACATATATTACGAATAGCACCGAGGATCCGGTCGAGGTCATAGACCAAAAGATGGACGATATTCTCCAATTGAAGTGGGAATTTCGCAGGAGACACAATCTCACTCTTGCTGCTGTAGGTAATGAGCTGACTGGTTGGGTGTCATGGTTGAACCCGCGAAATTGGTTTTCTGGTTTAGGAGAATGGGCTCAAGGAGTCATAATGGATGTTGGGAAGTTCTCCTATGTATCTTAGGTGTTGTCATATCAATTGGCTTGATATTTAGATGCGGTCAGGCTTTAATGAAGTGCAAACATCGTACCAGGGTAATGAGTTTGAGGAGTGAGGAAACTGTAATTCCAATGGACTTGATTTATGACCCAACGGTAGAAACAATTGATAAAGCTGAATATTTATCGTATATAATACCCTTTATGAGGTCTAAGAACACTGTACGCTATTTACGTATGAAGTACCGTAAGGGTACGCTCGTTGCGTAACAATCGCTTAGCCGTAGTCGAGACGCTCAAGCGTCACGTTCGCTCACGGCCAAGAGATCACTGGCAGGCACGCTATTGGCTGCTGACTAACGTAATGATTCGCTATAGCGTAGCGGACGCTCGGGACCACGAGGAGATCACCAGCGGCGCTGACGCTCACAATATTAAACCTTTGTATCTAAACCATAAACAGTGTATTGTGCAGTAAAACCTTAGTGTAATGATAGAGTGTAAATGCCACACAGTATAACCTAATTACCTTTAAAGCTGTTCGAGCGTCACCGACGCTCTGAGAATACTTAACACTATAAGAAATACACAGATACCGTGCTCAGGGTCCAACGCCTAATATATATATTATGAATGATATACTTGCAAAAGAATTAAACACAATACAAGTCATACACTACAATATAACATAGACTACCTAACCAGATAACTACACGGAAATACAATACAATACAATTACTATTTAAGGGAAAATAGGAGAGAAAGAGGAGAGAGAGAGAGAGAGAGAGAGAAAGAAATTGGCTCACAATAACAAGAAGATCAATATGATTGCGGAGAAACACTTACGCACAAGGGGAAACGATCGCATGCGCCTGGATATCCAGCTCCCGATTATCAGCAATGAGAACCGTTGAAGAGAGTGCTCTGGATATGGTCGGCCTGCCTATTTATGCCCCACACACAATACAATTCAATGGTCCCTACAATCTCATTGTTCATTGGACACAGGAATTCGGCTTCGCATTATAACAAAAGGTCATAGGTTGATTCATACAGGTGGGCTGTGACTGCTTCCAACTGTTCAGGTGGGTGGGATACTGGGTTTTCCGCCGCATGACTAAATAAGAACAAATAGTAGTAAATGGACATAAACTTCTTATGTCCATAACTATTCGAACGAGCGATTAATCCGCTCCAAACCAACACCGGAATATTGCTATTTAAATACTCTTCCAATGGGTACCAAACACCACTGTATGACCCCTGTTAGACCCTTCGTACAATACAAAGAGGGATCTCTCTGTTCAGGAACATGCTATGTTAACTAAACTTTCAGAATCTATCAAAGGGACCATGATCTACAAAATACATTATATAGTGAAAATATGTAACGATTGAGTCGCACGCTACGATCACATAAACTCTACCGTAAATACGCATACCGTGCGCCTGCGGGTGCCCGCGACTGTGAGTATGCGCACGTACGGGAGAGCGTACGCATGCGCAGCACGGACCTGTATGAGGTGCAAATATGGCAGTGTGTATAGAGATATTTTTCTGACTTTGACAGTCCACCCTTTGGCAGTCAATAATAACTGCCACCTTCTAAAACATTTCAAAAAGAGAAAAATATATGTCAGGGGTTAATACATTTCCATGGTTGGGTAAGGGAGGAGAGAGGAGAAGGTGTGAAGAGGGTATGACCTAGTGAGATAGCAGAAGCATGTGTGTATGAGTCCATGTTTGGGGGGTCATGTATCATCGTGCCGTACGTGTGGTACATCAAGCTTCGAGGTATTGCGAAGTATACATTTGAATTCCTTCTTATCCCGTATTAAGGGTCTGTGGATGGGCTGTCAAACTCTACCGAGCTCTTTTCGGCTGTGGTTGTAACAAAATGGGGGAGCACATTTTAGTTGATGATACATGAATGGGGGAGGTATGTGGTTGCTGATATCTGTGCCTGTATTCCCTATCGACTATGTGTGTCATTACCTGAGGGTTGTAGAAATGACGATAAAGAACACTTATGGTAAATGCAGTGGTATTCTATGTCAGGTTAATGTACATTTGTCGGTTGAAGTCTTGTTCGGTGTCTGTTGAATGCAGTCTTCTTTGTGCTTTTGCCCATAAGGTGCGGGCAAAAGCTGTCAATGTCCATAGATTTACAAAAGTGTTGGGCTAGCGTAATTTTAAAATTTCTAGGGAAACTGGGGATCCATGGCATAGTTCATCAAAATCTGTGTATAAGGTTGTCAGAACTTCTTCTTTAATCCATCTGTTGTCTGTATATCGGCTCATCAAATTCCTCGTCCAAGTGGGTCTTTTTACCTTGGGAGGAAAACGGAAAAACAGGTGAAAGAAACGGACCGTATAATCGCATTTTCATTACATCATTGTTTCTACCGTTGGGTCATAAATCAAGTCCATTGGAATTACAGTTTCCTCACTCCTCAAACTCATTACCCTGGTACGATGTTTGCACTTCATTAAAGCCTGACCGCATCTAAATATCAAACCAATTGATATGACAACACCTAAGATACATAGGAGAAACTTCCCAACATCCATTATGACTCCTTGAGCCCACTCTCCTAAACCAGAGAACCAATTTCGCGGGTTCAACCATGACACCCAACCAGTCAGCTCATTACCTACAGCAGCAAGAGTGAGATTGTGTCTCTTTCGAAATTCCCACTTCAGTTGGAGAATATCATCCATCTTTTGGTCTATGACCTCGACCGGATCCTCGGTGCTATTCGTAATATATGTGCAACATTTCACGCCGTATTGTGTTGCCAGTGTGACACAATATCCGCCTGTCACTGCTGTGAGGTAATTAAGAACCATTCTATGCTGTACCAGTTCAGTTTTGTAAGCTTGAAGTTCCCTTCCAGTATACCTAAACGTGTCATCATACATTTCAGTGATATTATCTAACAAATTTGCAAGCGCAGAGATGTATCTATAGTTCATCACTCCTCGAGCGGTGCGAGTGAAGTCTAACGCAAGTAGAACCTGAATCCCGGTGGATTCATGGATCAGATCAGAGGCCGGATGCTCTAACCTTTCTGTCAGTTGCCTTTTAACAACGTGCTCGTAATGGGTGTGAGTATAAGGAGCTTGGGCACCACGGTGTATGTCTTTCATTTTGTCATGTGTTACAGTCATTACTTCAGGCAGTACTTTTCCAATATAACACAATCCTTCAGAGTTTGGGGCAAGCCACTTATACGCCTTTCTCCCGCATATGAAATATGCATCATCGGGGAGAACATATGGGACGGAGTAGGACATAACCATATTACACACCTTCCATGTGAAATCTCCTGACCCTAATTCTTCCATCTGCTTAGTACACGTATCAGGTTGTACGATATGTGCACAGTATCCTGGTGATACCTCTCCAACTCTTGTAATCCTATTTCCTAAGGTGTACCTATACCGGAAAGATTTTCCTCTACTGGCTATGTGGCGTATAAGCTCTGTATCTGTAGGCATTCTATCTGCTCTATGCGAAAAGGTCATGGTTTGGTTACTCCATGACACTTCCCAGTTTCCCGGCTTTCGGGGATTGGAGATGTTGAAACATAATAGGGACCTATCCACATGGTATTGGTGGAGCTTCAAACTAGGAGGACTGGAGATGTTAAACCTCCTGTCCACCGGTCTCCCACCACTTAACTCAAGTACCTCCCCTAACGTTAAAGGAAATGGTACTAGCCCTGATTTGCTATGACCTTGAGGTACTTGAGAGCATACCCAACAATCTGTTTTGTTTAACACACTACCCACTAAGGAGTGATAGTCACTCAATGGATGCCGGTCCATATGGATATTAAAACTGGATTGGCATTTCTTAATGCACCCATCCTCAATGACATTGTTACAGAGCCTACAGATACAGTTTTCTTCAGCTAACAATCCTTCACAATTCCTTCTATTGTCAATGCTATCGGATCGTTTTCTGATACTCGCCTTTACTTGTTGGTTAAGTTGTTCTTGGAAAACTACGCCTCCATCTTTATCATCAGAACCCATTCCAGAACCTCTCTCGACCTCCATGGTACTCTCGCCGGAACAGACTGCTCTGGTCAACATCATGGTCAACAGGAAAATCCGGATCACAGTCTCTTGGGGCAAGTCCATCTTGTAGGAGGAAACAAAGAAGAATGAGAAGGGGAAAAAAAATAATTGAGGGAGATGGGATGGGAAGTTGGAGAAAAACAATAAAGGGAACAGGGGATCGACAACTGCTTTTGATCTTGTGATCTTCGACGTTCAGGTGCCGCCTCAATCCTCCTGGAACAGACACTCCAGTGATACAACCTCTACCGTCTGTTCCTTATCACGGGACTTCTCTGGATCAGCGACCTTCTTACAGTGGGACGAATGAACCCAAGTCTCTCTCTCAGCAACCTTCAATGCTGTAGTGCTAGTCAATAAGACCTGGTATGGTCCTTCCCATCTGTCAATAAGGCAACCTGAGCGTAGAAAATTCCGTATCATTACATAATCCCCAGGTTCAATGTCATGACAATTACTATCTGGTAAATCAGGAATCACCAACTTCAGATTATCATTTTGATTCCTTAACTGTTTACTCATATTAATCAAGTATTTTACAGTCACTTCATTGTTACACTTCAAATCATCCTGAGGGTTAATCATGACATGCGGTTGTCGACCAAACAAGATTTCAAAGGGAGACAGATTAAGAGGGGACCTGGGAGTGGTTCTGATGCTGTACAATACAATGGGTAAAGCTTCTGGCCATGTCAATCCTGTCTCTGCCATAACTTTACTCAGTTTATTTTTAATAGTGCTGTTCACTCTTTCCACCTTCGCACTCGCCTGTGGACGGTACGGAGTGTGCAGCTTGCTATCAATTCCCATCAACTTACACATTCCTTGAAAGACATCACCTGTAAAATGGGTACCCCTATCACTTTCGATTATTCTAGGGATACCATATCTACATACAAATTCCTGCACAATTTTCTTAGCAGTAAACATAGCGGTATTTGTGGCCGCAGGAAATGCTTCGACCCAATTTGAGAAAACATCTATACAAACAAGTACATATTTCAAATTCCGACAAGGGGGTAATTGAATGAAGTCAATCTGTATTACCTGGAAAGGGCCGCCTGCAGGTGGGATATGAGATGGTTCCGTAGGTATTGCCTTTCCGGTATTCTTTCTCAAACAGGTAAGGCATGACATTGCTCTTTTACTCGCATGAGATGAGAATCCTGGGGCACACCAATATGCTCTTACCAACTTGCACATCCCTTCCTTGCCCAGATGAGTCAGCCCGTGAGCTGCCTCAGCTAAACATGGAAGGTATTCTCTGGGGGCCACTGGTTTACCATGTCCATCCGTCCAGAGTCCTGAGGACTCCTGGCCATATCCTTTTGCCTTCCAGACTGCCCTTTCCTGTGTGGAACACAAATTTTGCATTTCACACAACTTCTGTGTGTTGATGGTATTAAATACCATCAATTGTGTGGTGTCTGTCTGTCTGGGGGTAGCGGCTGCTAACTTAGCAGCTTCGTCTGCTCGGCTGTTACCAAGTGATACGGGGTCCTGGCTATATGTGTGTGCTTTACACTTGATAACAGCCACTCTGTCGGGTTCCTGTATCGCTATTAGAAGCCTTATTATGTGAGCTGCATGCGCTACCGGTGTACCAGCTGCCGTCATGAAATTTCTGAGGCGCCATAGGGCTCCGAAATCATGGACTACCCCGAATGCGTATCTAGAATCGGTGTAGATATTTGCTGATTTTCCCTTAGCCAATTCACATGCTCTGGTTAGGGCGACCAGTTCAGCAACCTGGGCTGAGTGAGGTGGGCCTAGCGGTTCCGCTTCTATGGTGCCTTGGTCATCTACGACTGCGTATCCAGTACACAAGTCTCCCGAGTCTGACTGTCTATGACAACTACCGTCCGTGTAGAACGTAAGTTCTACATCTTCCAGTGGGTTGTCACTGATGTCAGGCCTTGCGGTAAAATTTTGGGTCAAATATTCCATACAATCATGAGTGTCTTCCTTTGTATTAAATCCTCCTTCCCCACCACTCTCATCCTCCACCCTTTGTGTCTGTCCAGACACACCTGGGAGATATGTTGCAGGATTTAATGCACTGCATCTCCTTATGGTGATGTTTACGGGGGCCATTAGTGCCAATTCCCATCTTGTAAACCGCGCTGATGAGACGTGCCTGGTTTGGGCAGAATTTAACAAGGCTGACACTGCATGTGGTGTATGAATTGTGAGGTTGTGACCTAGCACGACGTCTTCGCTTTTCGTTACTAGCAATGCTATCGCAGCAACGCTTCGCAAGCATGTGGGGAGGGATCGCGCTACCGTGTCTAGCTGAGCGCTGTAGTATGCTACTGGCCTGCTGGCATCACCGTGCTTTTGGGTTAGTACGCCTGCCGCGCAACCAGCACTTTCTGTTCCGTACAGCTCAAAGGGTTTCCCATAGTCTGGCATACCTAATGCTGGTGCCTGCGTTAGGCACTGCTTAAGTTTCTCAAATGCCATTTCGGACTCATCTGTATGCGAAATCCGCTCTGGTTTGTTTGAGGAGACCATCTCCTGCAAAGGTAACGCTAGAATGGAAAATCCTGGGATCCAATTACGGCAATACCCACACATTCCTAAGAATGTTCTGATCTGCTGCTGGGTTTGTGGCAGAGTCATGTCTCTAATTGCTTGAATTCTATCAGCGGTCAGGTGTCTCAGTCCTTGTGTTAGACAGTGTCCCAAATATTTTACCTTAGTCTGGCATAATTGCAACTTGTCTTTGGAAACCTTGTGTCCTGTGTCTGAAAGATGAAACAGGAGCTGTTTCGTATCCTTCAGGGACGCTTCCAGTGAATCCGAGCACAGCAGTAAATCATCCACATACTGTATCAATACTGATCCACTGTCTGGTTGGAAAGACTGTAAACAATCATGCAAAGCCTGAGAAAATATACTTGGACTATCTATGAATCCTTGGGGTAATCGAGTCCATGTGTATTGGACTCCTCTGTATGTAAATGCGAACAAATATTGGCTGTCAGGGTGCAGAGGTACCGAAAAGAAAGCGGAGCAGAGGTCAATAACAGTGAAAAATTTCGCAGTGGGAGGGATTTGCATAAGGATGACAGCTGGATTTGGCACTACGGGGAACTGACTCTCAACTATTTTGTTAATCCCCCTTAGATCCTGCACTAGCCTGTAACCCCTCCCCCCACTCTTTTTAACAGGGAAGATGGGACTATTAGCAGTGCTGGACGTTCTTACCAGAATGCCCTGTTGCAGCAAGCGCTCTATTACTGGGTAAACTCCTAACTCCACCTCTGGCTTCAGAGGGTACTGTGGGATTTTTGGAGCTATCCTACCATCTTTTACTTGTACAACTACCGGAGCTACGTTTGCCATTAATCCAGTGTCCTGTCCATCTTTAGTCCAAAGTGACTCTGGTATCTGAGATGTCATTTCTTCTACTTGGGATGGAGTCCTATTTGTCATAATGGTATGTGACATTAATTTTGATGGGGAGTCTAACATGTCTCGCACTTCCTGAGCGTGATTCTCAGGTATGTCCAAGAATACACCTTCAGGAGTACAATAAATGACGCACCCCATTTTACACAGTAAATCTCTACCCAGGAGATTGGTCGGTGCCGATGCAGCCAGCAAAAAGGAATGCTTGGTATGTAAAGGCCCTATTGTAATCTCTGCTGGTTTGCTAACAGGGTAATGCTGGACTACTCCTGTTACTCCCACGGCTGGAATTGTCCTACCAGTGGTCCTCATGCCCACTGTCGAATTGATCACTGATTTGGCCGCCCCCGTATCTACAAGAAAGTTTAATGATTTACCAGCTACATTGATTGCAATTTCGGGTTCACTTCCAAGGCTTGCAATCAATTTTACTGGCTGCAGATTACAGGTATGGCCACACCCCTATTGGGTATGGTGACCTCCCTGAATCCCGCTGGCAGCAACTACTTGTGACGGAGTTAGCTGGGAACTACCAGAGGTGTGCCAGTCTCTGTTCGGGGGGTATCTTTTTGTTTCCCCTGTATGTGGCTCATAACTCCGTTTCTGCGGACCCTGATCCCAATGTCGTGTGTCGTGTCGTTGTCTAGGGGGTTGGTATGAGTTTCGTGAATTCTTCACTCTACAATCTCGTGCCATGTGTCCCTGTTTATGACAAGAATAACAAGTAACCACATTTGACTTACCCACAGGGTTTGGTGATATAAACAAAGGCTGCCTTGTGGTCAGGGCCTGTATACTTACTGACATTAATTTATCACCTTGTTGTTCCCTGTGTCTGGTGATGTTCCTATCGTGATCAATAGCAGCCTCTCTCAAAGTAGCCACAGACAGACCTCGCCAACATGGTTGTGTGGTCTGTACCCTAGTCTTCAATGACTCTTTTAAACCATCCATCAGTACCGATACTGCTACTTCTCGATGGTTTGTGTTTGTTTTAATGTCCTCTATGCCTGTGTATTTTGCCATTTCTGATAATGCTCTGTGAAAATACTCTGCAGCTGTCTCTGACTCCTTTTGTTTAATGGAGAATATCTTGTTCCATTTAACTACCGCTGGGAAATATTCTTTTAACTGTAAACTTATTCTTTTTACATTGTCTTTGTTGTACACATCTGTAAGAGGTACATCCTGGTCTAATCCACAGTCAGCTAAAAATTGAGCTGCGTCGACATTGGAGGGTAAACATGCTCTCAGCAATATCTGCCAGTCTTTATTGTTGGGCTCTACAGTGTTACCTAGGTCTCTGATGTATTTTTGGCTGGCAACTAAGTCTTTTCTAGGGTCAGGGAATTCAGACACTATGGTCCTTAATTCCATTCGGGAAAATGGGCTGTACATGGCAATGTTCCTAACGGGAGTGGCTCCTGATGTGTCCGTTTTCCCATTTGGCACTGCTATTACCCTAACAGGAGTAATTCTAACAACCTCATTCTGTGTAGATTCTACAGGCTGTGGTGAAATAGTTTCAGCATAGTGTATGGTGCCGTACTTACCCGTTGATACGACCTCACCTGTCCCTCCGCTAGGGGCCTTTGATACTAATCTTACGGGTTGGGCCGTGCCTACTGTGGTCTCTGCTATGGTGGCTGCTAGAGAGAGCGCTGAAATTGTTGCCGATTCGTCCTCTTGATCACACTCCTGAGGAAAGTTCAAAACAGGGTACAACTTGCACGGGTTAATACTTGCATTGGTTAATTGGTTAACATTATCTTTAACATTTACACAGTTGCTAAGTGTTTGTTGTTTGTTACACCTTAATGCGTCATTCTCCGCAACCAATTTTTCTCCCGATATATATGGTGGCGGTGGGGCCGTGGCGATCAGTTTTCTGATAGAGCCAGATCCCGCCGCCTGAGCCAATCCTCTCTGTATGTCACCTTCCTGTTGCCACAACTGCAAATAATCGTAATGTTTGATTCGTCTCTTTGCTGATTTAATGAGACATATCCTCCTCCTTAAATTTTGTAACACTTCTGAGCTGAAGCTACCTACTCTTGGGAATTTCTCCCCGTCATGTACTGTCATTCTCTCCCATTCATCACATAAAACTTCTGTGTGACTTCCGTATTTCTCACACATTACATACCTTGCCGACCCAACTGGTCGGTTCACTGAATCAACCCGAACCGAGGTTGATCGCCCCCTACCTGAACAAGTGGCCCCCATAGTTCGAAAGTGTTGCTTTATTCAGCCAACCCTTACGCAAACCAAATGTTCAAAATAGGCTGACGGTGGCGGTTTACCGAGTACCCCACTCACTCGCCCACGCCGACCAATACGACCTGATCACACCGATATGGTGCTGGCGTACTCGACCCAGGGCCCCTGCGACCTGAACCTCTATTTACTGGAACCTGCGAAGGTGATCCGAAGAACACTTACTCTTTCCAGTAACTATTGGTTGTTGGATAGTTCCTGAGTGAGCAGCGAACCTCCCTTAAAATAAAAAAATTACACAAATCACGTTAGAATGTACAAATAGCGTTTGTGACGTCTTTACTCTAATGGTACTAGGTCAGATTACTAACTAGTGTACACAATTACGTGCGGTACAATCGTTCAGTACATAAGCAACTAATCTTATGTGCTGAGCGACCAACGGAATCGAAAATTACGGCTGCGAATTCCTTCAGCCAGAGCTTATATGGCCTATATGGGTGTTGCACCAACCCTTTCTTGGTGTTGTGCCTGTGGACTGTATAGCGGACTTCCTTGTCTGCTGTACCTGAACCTGCTGGTCTGCTATGACCTCCTGGTCTGTTACAGTATGACCTCCTGGTCTGCTACACTCTAATGCTCAAATTGTATGTTTTAACCAGGGATGCCTCCCTAGCCACCATGTACGTCACTTACACGCATGTACCTCACGAGTACTCGACTTTTCTTGTGGTTCAACCTCAAAAATTGTAAAAACAAACACTCACTCACCACATATACACTTTTGTTTCTATTTCTATTTCTGCGCAGAAATTTTTTCTTTAGACCAGATGTGTTACCAATTAGGAGAAGGATCTGTTAATTTAAATTTCGAATGTTAAAATAGATTTGCGCGATTTATCGCCTTGCGTTATTTACCGCGTTGCGCTACTTATCGCGTTGAGAGGAGAGAAAAAAAAAACTTGTGATTTGAGTTACGTGGGCGTACCCGGACGCTCCGCTGCGTGATATACGCTGCGTGCGTCGGCCTTTGGTTTGCGTACGCAAATCTCAGTCCTTTGTTAGAGACACGCGTACGCAAAATAAAGATCCACCGTAACACAATTTATATGTTTATCAATGTAGATGATCCTTGATCATCTACCGCACACCACACTGACTTCGCCTTATCTCCCAGGCAAAACTGTGTGTTTGTCTATACTTTAACTATGTTACCTTTACTCTTAAACTATGAAATAGCGACAAATCTCTCTTAGCACGTTTATCAACTATAGAACTGGCAAACAGGAGAGTGACATACGAAAATACACAAATGAAAAGGAAATGCAGATATATATGTGTGCGTGCGTGTGTACGCAAGACAGAAAAATAAACAGTTTTAAAAAGACACTATTGTTTTGTTCTTACCTCCGGTTCCCGGATTCCTTCAGCACCCTTTACTAAGAGAAGCAGACGCTTATCCCGACAGCACTACGAGGAATATAACCTCCCGCCCTTTGCTGATGGATAATGTCTGCTGTATCTACCTAGTGCAGATATGTGAAGGACGGGCGAGCCGCCAATTGATAAAGCTGAATATTTATCGTATATAATACCCTTTATGAGGTCTAAGAACACTGTACGCTATTTACGTATGAAGTACCGTAAGGGTACGCTCGTTGCGTAACAATCGCTTAGCCGTAGTCGAGACGCTCAAGCGTCACGTTCGCTCACGGCCAAGAGATCACTGGCAGGCACGCTATTGGCTGCTGACTAACGTAATGATTCGCTATAGCGTAGTGGACGCTCGGGACCACGAGGAGATCACCAGCGGCGCTGACGCTCACAATATTAAACCTTTGTATCTAAACCATAAACAGTGTATTGTGCAGTAAAACCTTAGTGTAATGATAGAGTGTAAATGCCACACAGTATAACCTAATTACCTTTAAAGCTGTTCGAGCGTCACCGACGCTCTGAGAATACTTAACACTATAAGAAATACACAGATACCGTGCTCAGGATCCAACGCCTAATATATATATTATGAATGATATACTTGCAAAAGAATTAAACACAATACAAGTCATACACTACAATATAACATAGACTACCTAACCAGATAACTACACGGAAATACAATACAATACAATTACTATTTAAGGGAAAATAGGAGAGAAAGAGGAGAGAGAGAGAGAGAGAAAGAAATTGGCTCACAATAACAAGAAGATCAAGATGATTGCGGAGAAACACTTACGCACAAGGGGAAACAATCGCATGCGCCTCGATATCCAGCTCCCGATTATCAGCAATGAGAACCGTTGAAGAGAGTGCTCTGGATATGGTCGGCCTGCCTATTTATGCCCCACACACAATACAATTCAATGGTCCCTACAATCTCATTGTTCATTGGACACAGGAATTCGGCTTCGCATTATAACAAAAGGTCATAGGTTGATTCATACAGGTGGGCTGTGACTGCTTCCAACTGTTCAGGTGGGTGGGATACTGGGTTTCCCGCCGCATGACTAAATAAGAACAAATAATAGTAAATGGACATAAACTTCTTATGTCCATAACTATTCGCACGAGCGATTAATCCGCTCCAAACCAACACCGGAATATTGCTATTTAAATACTCTTCCGATGGGTACCAAACACCACTGTATGACCCCTGTTAGACCCTTCGTACAATACAAAGAGGGATCTCTCTGTTCAGGAACATGCTATGTTAACTAAACTTTCAGAATCTATCAAAGGGACCATGATCTACAAAATACATTATATAGTGAAAATATGTAACGATTGAGTCGCACGCTACGATCACATAAACTCTACCGTAAATACGCATACCGTGCGCCTGCGGGTACCCGCGACTGTGAGTATGCGCACGTACGGGAGAGCGTACGCATGCGCAGCACGGACCTGTATGAGGTGCAAATATGACAGTGTGTATAGAGATATTTTTCTGACTTTGACACAATGATGTAATGAAAATGCGATTATACGGTCCGTTTCTTTCACCTGTTTTTCCGTTTTCCTCCAAGGTAAAAAGACCCACTTGGACGAGGAATTTGATGAGCCGATATACAGACAACAGATGGATTAAAGAAGAAGTTTTGACAACCTTATACACAGATTTTTGATGAACAATGCCATGGATCCCCAGTTTCCCTAGAAATTTTAAAATTACGCTAGCCCAACACTTTTGTAAATCTATGGACATTGACAGCTTTTGCTCGCACCTTATGGGCAAAAGCACAAAGAAGACTGCAACCAACAGACACCGAACAAGACTTCAACCGACAAATGTACATTAACCTGACATAGAATACCACAGCATTTACCATAAGTGTTCTTTATCTTCATTTCTACAACCCTCAGGTAATGACACACATAGTCGATAGGGAATACAGGCACAGATATCAGCAATCACATATCTCCCCCATTCATGTATCATCAACTAAAATGTGCTCCCCCATTTTGTTACAACCACATCCGAAAAGAGCTCGGTAGAGTTTGACAGCCCATCCACAGACCCTTAATACGGGATAAGAAGGAATTCAAATGTATACTTCGCAATACCTCGAAGCTTGATGTACCACACGTACGGCACGATGATACATGACCCCCCAAACATGGACTCATACACACATGCTTCTGCTATCTCACTAGGTCATACCCTCTTCACACCTTCTCCTCTCTCCTCCCTTACCCAACCATGGAAATGTATTAACCCCTGACATATATTTTTCTCTTTTTGAAATGTTTTAGAAGGTGGCAGTTATTATTGACTGCCAAAGGGTGGACTGTCAAAGTCAGAAAAATATCTCTATGCACACTGCCATATTTGCACCTCATACAGGTCCGTGCTGCGCATGCGTACGCTCTCCCGTGCGTGCGCATACTCACAGTCGCGGGCACCCGCAGGCGCACGGTATGCGCATTTACGGTAGAGTTTATGTGATCGTAGCGTGCGACTCAATCGTTACATATTTTCACTATATAATGTATTTTGTAGATAATGGTCCCTTTGATAGATTCTGAAAGTTTAGTTAATATAGCATGTTCCTGGACAGAGAGATCCCTCTTTGTATTGTACGAAGGGTCTAACAGGGGTCATACAGTGGTGTTTAGTACCCATCGGAAGAGTATTTAATTAGCAATATTCCGGTGTTGGTTTGGAGCGGATTAATCGCTCGTGCGAATAGTTATGGACATAAGAAGTTTATGTCCATTTACTATTATTTACTCTTACTTAGCCATGCGGCGGGAAACCCAGTATCCCACCCACCTGGTCAGTTGGAAAGAGCCACAGCCCACCTGTATGAATCAACCTATGACCTTTTGTTATAATGCGAAGCCGAATTCCTGTGTCCAATGAACAATAAGAATATAGGGACCATTGTACTGTATTGTGTGCAGTGTATATAAGGGTCACCGTCCCCAGGCCAGCCAGTACTCTCTCTTCAACAGTTATCGCTGATAATTGGAGGACTGGATTCCGGTTGCGCCTGCGTGTGTTCCCCGTATGGTATGTTTCTCTGTTGCCACTTTGTTACCCGTATGTTGTTAGCCATTCACACTTAGTCTCTGTATTTGTAAGACGATCGTTCTCTATTGTGCATGTTACTGTTTAGATACTCTGCTAGAATTATATGTTAGTTTGTAGCGTATGACTTGTGAACTGTTTCCCCTTTTGAAGTAACTTTAGATATGTGTTAGTAAAAGGTTTTGGACCCTTAAAACGGTAGTGTGTATTCGTTATATTGCAAGTGGTAATAGGAGCGTCTCGATCGCTCGAACAGCTTTAGTATCTATAAGGTTAAACAGCGTTACATCACTACATTGGTTCTGATACAAGGTATACAGCTTAAGAATATCTTTCCAGCGTGTTACATACAAGGTTTAATGATTGTTATCTTGTGAGCGTCTGCGCCGCTCGTGATCTCCTCGTGGTCTCGAGCGTCCGCTACGCTGATAGCGTAGCATTACGGTAGTCGCTCACCTATAGTGTGCCCGATACCAACAGCGTATTCTCGCGAGCGTTTGTGTCGCTCGAGCGGCTCGCTCCCGATACAGCGTCCGCTACGCTAAGAGCGTACCCTTACGGTACTACATACTCCAATAGCGTACAAAGTCTCTTAACCTCTTAGAGTGTTTAATAAGGTAATAGAAATCAGCATTCTCAATCTCGAGGCCGAACTTATCCGTTGTCTCTGCCTGAGACGCATTCTATGGAGGAATACATTAAAGAGAACCTAGCAAAGGAGCTCATTCGACCTTCTTCTTCTCCAGCCGGCGCAGGCTTCTTTTTTGTAAAAAAGAAAGATGGTGGTCTGCGGCCGTGCATCGACTACAGAGGTTTGAACGACATTACCATCAAGAACCGCTATCCTTTACCCCTGATTACTGAGCTCTTTGACAGAGTTAGCGGAGCTACCATCTTTACAAAGCTGGACCTGAGAGGTGCATACAATCTCATCCGGATCCGTGAGGGTGACGAGTGGAAGACCGCATTTAACACCCGTGACGGACATTATGAGTACCTCGTCATGCCCTTCGGATTGAGCAATGCTCCAGCTGTCTTCCAGCATTTCGTCAATGAGATTTTCAGAGACATTCTATACCGTCATGTCGTGGTCTATCTAGATGATATCCTCATTTTTGCCAACAATTTAGAGGAACATCGTTTTTGGGTAAAGGAGGTTCTGTCCCGTCTCCGTGTCAATCATCTCTATTGCAAATTAGAGAAATGCGTCTTTGAAGTCAAGTCCATTCCGTTTCTAGGGTACATTGTGTCCGGTTCCGGACTAGAGATGGATCCTGAGAAACTACAAGCAATCCAGAATTGGCCAGTACCCTTAACCCTCAAAGGGGTCCAGAGGTTCTTGGGGTTCGCCAATTATTACCGAAAGTTTATACGAGACTTTTCCACCATTGTGGCGCCTATTACTGCTTTCACCAAGAAGGGTGCTAACCCGTCCAAGTGGTCTGAAGAAGCCATGCAAGCTTTTCATCTTTTAAAACAGAGGTTCATCTCTGCGCCTGTCCTGAAACAGCCTGACATCGACTCTCCTTTCATCCTAGAGGTGGATGCCTCCTCCGTTGGAGTAGGAGCGGTGTTATCTCAGAGGGCTAAAGATGGCCATTTACATCCTTGCAGTTTCTTCTCACGGAAGTTCTCCCCAGCGGAGCGCAACTATACCAGGAGTTGCTAGCTATCAAGCTCGCTCTAGAGGAGTGGAGATATCTGTTGGAGGGAGCTTCTCATTCAATCACCATCCTTACAGACCACAAGAACCTTCTATATCTGAAAGGCGCACAATGTCTCAACCCTCGTCAGGCCAGATGGGCACTTTTCTTTTCCAGGTTCGACTTTAAACTCCAGTTCTGTCCGGGCTCTCAGAATCGCAAGGCCGATGCCCTTTCCCGCTCATGGGAGCAAGAAAATGAGTCAGAGTCTTCAGACAAGCATCCTATTATAAATCCGTTGGCATTCTCCACGGTAGGGATGGACTCTACGCCCCCATCAGGGAAAAGTTTTGTGAAGCCGACACTAAGGAAGAAGCTCATGCATTGGGCCCATGCTTCCCGCTTTGCCGGACATACAGGTACCCAAAAAACCCTGGAGTTTATCTCTAGGTCCTATTGGTGGCCAACTCTGAAAAAGGACGTTTTGGAGTTTATTGCATCTTGCCCAAAGTGTGCTCAACATAAAGTATCCCGCCAGTCGCCTGCGGGGCAACTGGTTCCACTATCTGTTCCCCGTCGACCATGGACCCATTTGTCGATGGATTTTATTACAGATTTGCCCATGTGCAACAAGTTTAATACCATCTGGGTGGTAGTTGACCGGTTCACCAAGATGGCACACTTCATTCCTCTCACCGGTCTTCCGTCAGCTTCCAAGTTGGCTCAAGTATTCATACAAGAGATCTTTCGACTCCACGGTCTTCCAGAAGAAATTATCTCAGATCGAGGAGTTCAATTCACAGCCAAATTCTGGCGAAGTTTATGTCAAGCCCTCCAAGTCAAGCTAAAGTTTTCCACGGCTTACCATCCTCAGACCAATGGTCAAACTGAGAGGGTGAATCAGGACTTGGAGTCCTTCCTCCGCATCTATGTGTCCTCCTCTCAAGATGACTGGGTTCAATTACTTCCCTGGGCCGAGTTCTGTCATAACAACCAGTATCATTCTTCATCTTCTTCAACACCATTCTTCACCTACTTTGGATTCCACCCTAAAGTCCCTGAGTTCCAACCGCTTCCAGCAACTTCTGTTCCCGCAGTGGATATCACCTTGCATCAGTTTGCCAATATCTGGAAGAGCGTACGATCAGCTCTGCTCAAGGCATCGTTCAGGTACAAGAAGTTTGCGGATAAGAAGCGTCGAGCAGTTCCTGCTCTCAAGGTGGGTGATCGGGTATGGTTATCCACGAAGAATTTGAGGTTAAGAGTTCCCAGTATGAAGTTTGCACCTCGCTACATCGGTCCTTTTAAAATTGATCAAGTCATCAATCCTGTTGCTTACAGACTCCAGTTGCCTCCCTTCTTAAAGATACCCAGGACATTCCATGTTTCCCTGTTGAAACCGCTAATCTTGAATCGGTTTCATTCCTCACTTCCTCCAACTCCGAAAGTCCAAACTCAACGAGGCGTTGAGTATGAAGTAGCCAAGATCCTGGACTCACGTCACCGTTACGGTCAACTTCAGTATCTTATTGACTGGAAGGGTTATGGTCCTGAGGAACGTTCTTGGACCAATGCTTCTGATGTCCATGCTCCTGCCTTGGTCCGGAGATTCCATTCCAAGTTTCCTCAAAAGCCAAAGAAGTGTCCTGGGGCCACTCCTAAAGGGGGGGGTGCTGTCACGATCCGGGTATCTGGACGCCATTTCTTACCTATCAGATGCCTCCTAAGGCTGGCTCAGCGCTCCAGGACCGGATTCCATCTGTCATCCTGATGTGCACATTCCCGCATCCTCGCCTGTCTCTCTGGACGCAGTCACAGTAACGCCTTATACATCTGGCATGGCGTCTCCCGCGGCCTCCGCCGCCGTCCCTGAGCTTCTGCATTCAGAGTGGCGATTACGTCAGCCGCGGCCTCCGCTGTGTCCGCGTGGTTGGATGTGCATCTGTCAGCCTGGCGTCTACTGTCTCCGGTGGCCGGCGCCGCCATTACTGTTTTCCAGACCACATGGATTACAATCCAAACTTCCCTCCAAGTGTCTGCATGGGCGCAGCCATCTTGGATTCTGTCAGCTGATCATTCCTACCAATCCGTTGTCAGTATTATTAATTTGCATAATTGCCTAGCCAATGCCTTCCTTGCTGCAGGTATAAATAGGTTGTGCCTGAGCAAGGAAGGCGTCAGTGCTTTGGTTGTCAAACCTAGTTCCAGTTTGTCTCTCTTCTGTGAATGTCTTCCAGGTTCCAGCTCCTGTCTCCAGACTTCTGCTATAGAGACCCGCACCAGCATTCCATCTGCGGTGTAGCCTGACTCTCCGATCCATACTGGACTCACCTGTTTCCAGCTACATCACCTGCTTCCAGCTCAGCTTCCAGCAGTGTACAGCTTCTCTTAAAGGGCCGGTGTCCTTTCTGCAGTTTACCACTCTCCACCGGTATTATTATTTCTCCGCTCTCAAATTCTACATTTCATCTACATTGCATCGCTCTCAAGCTTTATTTATTATTTAACTGGTTCCAGCCAGTATCCACTCCGTGCCAACACCTGTCTGGTTCTAACCAGTACCCACAGCAGCATTTTATCTACAGCAGTCCAGCTTTCCCTGGAACACCAGCTGGTACGACCCTGGGCTTTCCTCATTGCTACAGTTGAGCCTGGTAAGGACTTTCCAACTTGCAGATAATAAGAACTGTCTCATACCACCAGAGCTCTGTGGCCCCTGCCACCCTGTAGTACCCAGGAACTGTATTATTATTTCTCTGCTGATTTTTATGTTACTTTTTACTGCTACTGTGATGCATGGAGTTTGTCATAAATAAATATCATTGACTTTTACTCAAGTTGTCGTGGTCACGCCTTCGGGCGGTTTCTCTTCATGTTACTTACATGTCCAGGGGTCCAGGGGTCTGATACAACCTCCCAGGTTCCGGTACATCTCAGCCCCTACAACTGAGGCTGCCTTCCGTCAGCTCAGGCCCTCAGTTGTGACACCTAGTACCCGAGTGCATTGATGAATCGACACACTCGTCAGCCTCAGAAACTCCCTGACCATGGTCTGGATTTCCAGAGATTTGATCTCTGGAAGAAACACTCTCTGTATCTTCGTGTCCAGGACCATGCCCAGGAAGGACAGCCGAGTGGCCGGGATCAACTGAGACTTTGGCAAATTTAGCATCCAACCGTGATGTCGCAGAACTGACAGAGAGAGATTCACATTTCTTAACAACTGCTCCTTGGACCTCGCCTTTATCAGGAGATCGTCCAAATACGGGATAATTGTGACCCCTTGCTTGCGAAGGAGGACCATCATCTCCGGTAGAGGCAGGGGAGGACTTTTGGTCCTGGGTGCCTGACACTGCAGGCGACTTCTTTCCCGTACCTCTACCCTTTGAAGCGAGGAAGGACGAGCCCTTACCTCTTCTGTATTTATTAGGCCGAAAGGACTGCATCTGCTGATGGGGTGCCTTTTTCTGTTGTGTGGGAAGGAAGAAAAGATGACTTACCCGCCGAAGCGGTCGACACCAGGTCAGCCAGGCCGTCACCGAACAAGACACTACCTTTAAAAGGGAGAGCTTCCATATTCTTCTTGGAGTCGGCATCAGCATTCCATTGGTGAATCCACAGGGCCCTCCTGGCCGAAATCGCCATGGCATTGGCTCTTGATCCCAAGAGGCCAACATCCCTCGCCGCATCCTTTAGGTAATCTGCAGCGTCCTTGATATAACCAAGAGTCAAAAGAATATTATCTTTATCAAGAGCATCCATATCAGAAGCCAAATTTTCAGCCCACTTTGCAATAGCACTACTCACCCATACCGACGCCACAGCAGGTCTGAGCAATGCACCCGTATTGACGAAAATGGACTTCAATGTCGTCTCCAGCTTGCGATCCGCCGGATCCTTGAGAGCAGCCGTGTCAGGAGACGGAAGCGTCACCTTCTTGGACAATCGCGAGAGAGCTTTGTCCACATTTGGAGACGACTCCCATTTTTTCCTATCATCAGAGGAGAAGGGATATGCCATCAAAATTCTTTTGGGAATCTGCCACCGTTTTTCAGGCGACTCCCAAGCCTTTTCACAAAGCTCATTCATCTCATGAGAGGGGGGAAATTTTACCTCAGGTCTTTTCCCTTTAAATAAACAGACTCTTGTGTCAGGAACAGCAGGTTCCTCAGATATACGTAAAACATCTTTAATGGCTATAATCATGTATTGAATACTCTTGACAACCCGTGGATGCCTCATTCAAATCGACATCGGAGTCAGAGTCTGTGTCGGTACCTGTATCTGCCATCTGGATAAAAGCATGCTTTTGTGACCCTGAGACTGTCTGTACCTGAGACAAAGCATCCTCCACTGACTGTCTCCATGTTTGTGTCTGAAAATCAGATTTACCAGTCTCTTAGACAATAAAGCCACATTCGCATTCAGTGTACTCAGCATAGTCATCCAATCAGCAGTCGGCTGTGCCGACAGAGACATACCTAAATCCTTTTCTGCACCCCCCATAACTTCCTCCGGGGAGGAACACCCAGGTTCAGACATGCCGACACCTTATGCCGACACACCCACACAGTCCACATGCCCGGGGACAGACCCACAGAGAAGCCCTTAGGGAGAACACAGAGGGAGTATGCCAGCTCACACCCCAGTGCCCATACACTAAAAAAACCTAGTATATGTGATCAGCGCTGATAAACATAAATTAAAGCACCAAATTTATGTGTTTTTCCTCCCTGTGTACTTGCGGGAGCGTGGAGGTCCGGGCCAGCGTCTCTGCAGCACTGTAGAGATACAAGAAAATGGCGCTGGTGAGCAATGTGCGGCTAAGCCCCGACCCTTCCCGGCGCGCTGTAGCCCGCTAAAATTCAAATCTGCACACTGGCGGGGGTAATGTATTTGGGGTCCCGAAACCGTATTCTGTGATTTTCGCCAGGTATTAACCCCAGTAACTGCTGCCCAGGGCGCTCCCCCCTAGCGCCCTGCACCCTGCAAGTGCCGTTGGTGATGTGTGTGGGAGCATGGAGCGCAGCGTTACCGCTGCGCTGTGCCTTCCGTCACTGAAGTCTTCTGCCGTCTCTGAAGTCTTCGGTTCTTCTAATACTCACCCGGCTTCTTTCTTCTGGCTTCTGTGAGGAGGGTGACGTCGCGGCTCCGGGAACAAGCAGCTAGGCGCACCAAGTGATCAAACCCTCTGGAGCTAATGGTGTCCAGTAGCCTAAGAAGCAGAGCCCTTAACTAAGTAGAAGTAGGTCTGACTTCTCTCCCCTCACTCCCACGCTGCAGAGAGCCTGTAGCCAGCAGGTCTCCCTGAAAATAAAAAACCTAACAAAAGTCTTTCCAGAGAAACTCAGTAGAGCTCCCCTAGTGTGTGTCCAGTCACTCCTGGGCACAAAGTCTAACTGAGGTCTGGAGGAGGGGCATAGAGGGAGCAGCCAGTTCACACCCAGTCAAAGTCTTTTTAGTGTGCCCAAGCTCCTGCGGATCCTGTCTATACCCCATGGTCCTTTTGGAGTCCCCAGCATCCTCTAGGACGTAAGAGAAATAAATCAGAGATGCATACATTCAAATGGGATCATCCGTGCCATTTCCCCGCATTGGTTATAAGGCACAATGATCCCTATGGCTACATGCATTTTAAATAAGGTTTTTCGTGGCCACTTACAGTATATGGAACCTCTTGTAAAACACAATATACAAACAAATCCTGCAAAATACCAGTGTCTGTTCTTCAACAAGTAGATCGTACTAACTTTGGAGCTCATTTACATTTGGATGTAAGTCATTATTATGACATGCCTCTCAGATGTAGCCGTACACGTCCGCGCTGATAGGTGTCACTTTCACAATCTACCAGAAATGCTTTTTCAAAAGTAGGCAAGTATGGTCCAAGCACACCTTCTTCCACATCATGGTAATGGTGTGTACACACGGTGAGATCCTTGCTATGTTCGATTGTGACTATGCGATTTCTCTTGAACTCCCCCAGAGCCCAGATAGCACAGAATTTATCTATGTAGGATTGTGACGAAGGGGGACATTTACTAAGCAGTGATAAGAGCGGAGAAGTGAGCCAGAGGAGAAGTTGCCCAATCAACTAATCAGCAGCTCTGTATCATTTTATAGTATGCAAATTATAGATGTTACTGCACTGCTGATTGGTTGCCATGGGAATTTCTCCACTTGCTCACTTCTCCGCTCTTATCACTGCTTAGTAAATGTTCCCCTAAGTGCCAATTTTTACTATACATTGTACTAGATCGTACACTAGATAGTAAAGGTTGACTTGCCTGCACAGTCTATCTAGCCTTGCGATACCGACCCCACGGGAGCGCGCATCGGGATCAAATCTGTATTGCAAGCTGCCTAACACCATGAGATATTCTCTAACTTTTCATAAGATTTTGACTATATAGTCAAAATCTTACAGATTTATCTCACCGTGTGTACACACCTTAAGGCTCCTGTCTCTTCTTCCTGGTAGCTACTCTCCGGTCCAGTGCACTGTATGAGGTCTCAGATCCACACACACACATGGCAAACATCGTAGAAGAAGCTGCTACTACTGGGCATGTGCAGCAGCTCTGCTCTGTCCCTTTAAACTGCATGATGTGGTGGCAGCTCTAGTAATCGGAGTAAATCATTACTATTGTCGTCATAATTTGAGACACTTGCCAACAGAAGGGGGATTTCCAGGTAACTGGAACCCCCCACCCCACCATGCGTTTGCTTATGGAAGTTTATAGAGCCCATAGAAGAATATGGGCTGTATTTTAGGTGACCCAGGCAGCCTTGTCAGGGAGATTTGGCACCACTGTACCTGTGTTTTCCCCCTCTGGCCAGCAACAGCCAAGCCCGGGAAAATTGTCCCCTACTGATAGGGCCCCCAGGTTGTTGGGAAGAAGAGGTACCTGGGGCAGTATGTTGCTGGGGCTAGGGAACCAGTGAGGACAGAGGACAGGGGAGGTCCAGGGAGAGAGAGAGAGACCCATATAACCAGGTCTCCAGCGCGGGAAGGGGAGTCCGGAGGGAGGATTGCCAAAGGTCTGTCTGAGGGGTGCTTATCCTGAACTGAGAGGAAGGATCACCCGCGGAGTCCGAGGATTCGGTGCTGTCCCATCGGAGAGCCGTGCTGTGGAGGCTGAGTATGGGAGCCGGTGACCAGAGCAAGAAGGAGCGTCTGCATCCCAGAGGAAGGACCCTTAATTGGAGCGCATCTATCTGTGTCAGTGCCTGCAACAACGCCTGCCTGCGCAAAGACTACGTGGCACCGGCAGAGAAGATTTGGAGAACTGGACCAGAGGATGGACCGGAAAATCAGGACCTTGTTGCTGACCGTAGTACCATAGAGCAGTGGTTCTCAAACTCAGTCCTCGGGACCCCACACAGTGCATGTTTTGCAGGTAACCCGGCAAGTGCGCAGGTGTATTAATTACTCACTGACACACATTTTAAAAGGTCCACAGGTGGAGCTAATTATTTCACTTGTGATTCTGTGAGGGGACCTGCAAAACATGCACTGTGTGGGGTCCTGAGGACCGAGTTTGAGAACCTGTGCCATAGAGGAAGGAGCGGAGCACTGACTGGAACGGAAGACCACAGGCAGTATCGTGGACACCTCCCTTACCGGCAGCAAGGACCTGGAGAAGACCCCTGGGGTGCGGAGGATGGTGCAGAGACTGGGACTGAAGCACAGACAGAGACCCCACTGGTACATAAGAGGACAACGCCAGCCAGAGGAAGGAGGCGTCTAGATCCCAGGACAAGGGTGCATCCCCAACGCGGTGCACAGTATCACAGGTGGCGCCGAAGACGTGGAGTGTCGGAGGTGGCAGAAGCGACACAGCTTGGGGTGAGAAATCACTGCAAACCTTCCACTGCTAAAATTCTGCCCTGACTCAAAACATCCGCTGCCAGAACTCTGCATTTGGGGTACATTAAACATACCTCCCAACATTGGGAGACATGGAGGAGGGACACTTTTGCGCCCGCCCCCGAAAAGGGGCATGGTCTATAGCAAAGGGGCGTGGCTTCGTGGGAGTGCCGCGACCACGAGCCACGCCCACATTTTCAGCACTATGGGGGCATGGCCAGCACTCTGTCAGCTGCTGGCATGCCCGTCCCTCCGTCTCTAGTGAATAGACACTGTGCGCATGCGCACAACAGCTATTCACTGCTGCCCCCCTTCACCGCGGGACACTGTGGCCCACTGGTGGGACAGCAGGACAGTCCCAAAAAACGGGACTGTCCCGCGAAAATCAGGACAGTTGGGAGGTATGCATTAAATAGGGAGTGGGCTCCCTAACTCAGGTCCCCGCAGGTCAAGTTAAATTTAGGGGGTAGGCTCCCCTCACTCAGCAGGCCCCGCAGGACTAGTTAATAAGGGGGTACACTCCCCTTTCTCAGTGCCTCACACATCAGATAAAGGGGGTAGGCTCCCCTTAATTTCCCAGTGCCCCGGCATATGTATAAATAAAGGGGGTAGGCTACCCTAAGTAGTCGCTCCTCCAGCTTGAAACTGAGAATAACCCTAACTTAGGTGTAGACTTTCTTAATCAGGCGGAGCTTCAGCACCTTACAGAAGAGGAACATGATCAATTGATTAACCCAATGAAGAAGAAATCATAGGAATTGAGGAATTACTAAATCTTTACCTCTTGCTATGTACTTTCAAGTGGAGATCGAACTTTAAATCCCCTAAAGTGGAGGATGATGTGCCTATTTATTATTCACTAAATGTGAGTGTGATATTTTTACTAGTGTGTGATACATCTGGTTATTAAACGGTGTTGCACTAAGGATTACTCTTTCTCCTGTTTGAGGTACATCGTTTTGGAAGATAAAGAGCTATATACTTTCAAGTGGATATCTAACTTTAAATCCCCTAAAGTGGAGGATGATGTGCCTTTTTATTATTCACTAAATGTGAGTGTGATATTTTTTACTAGTGTGTCATACATCTGGTTATCAAACAGTGTTGCACTAAGGATTACTCTCTCTCCTGTTTGAGGTACATCGTTTTGGAAGATAAAGCCATAAAGAATCCTTTAAAGGAAGCATGAGAAATCTAACTATATGAAGTTATTTCTCTGACAATTAAAAGTAACTTCATATAGTTAGAATTCTCATACTTCCTGCAAAAGAGCAAATATCTCCATCAGTAAGGTGCATGCTACCAGTGTAAAAGGTTGTAGGTTCTAATCCTGGATATGAGTGACACTTGCAAATTAATTGTCAGAGAAATAATCAGCATTGTGAGTGACTGAGCAGATCTATGTAGTGTGTGGTTGGACCCCTACATAGATCTGCCTAGTTGCAACGGTTTTGTAGTAGCTTCATATAGTTAGAATTAGAGATGAGCGGGTTCGGTTTTACTCTGTGTTACTCGGATCTCAAAACGGCATCTTATTGGCTCACGGATGATATATAGGGGGGGCACCAATATTTTTCTTGTCTCCGGGCAACTGGGATAAACTTACGCCACTGGTGCCATGCTTATCCCTCCCGCTGCACATTCTGCATTTGGGGCAAGCTTGATTAAGGGGGTAGGCTCCCCTCATTACCATAGTGCCCTGAAGGACAAATTAATTAAGGGAGTAGGTGTACATCGTGTCCCCGCTTTATATATAGACATCCTGCATTCTTACAGTGTGAGGGGTCTTGCATTTATACAAATGTATTGTGTTCCATGCTTTTAGGGTTACCATTAATGTAAATGTCTTGCTGGAAAGTGTTTGCTAGAGATGTGCTTCAAAATGTATCGATGAAATGTATTTTATTTATGCTTGAGTAACGTTGCTGATGCAGTTAGGCTTGAAAAGGGGTGTGTCAGATGCTAATGCTGGTATTCAAGTCTAGGTTGCAATAGACATAGCCAGCCTGCTGTGTACCTGCTTAAAGGGGGTAATTCAGAGTTGATCGCAGCAGCAAATTTGTTAGCAGTTGGGCAAAACCATGTGCACTGCAGGGGAGGCAGATATAACATGTGCAGAGAGAGTTAGATTTGGGTGGGTTATATTGTTTCTGTGCAGGGTAAATACTGGCTGATTTTTACACTGCAAATTAGATTGCAGATTGAACACACCACAACCAAATCTATCTCTCTCTGCACATGTTATATCTGCCTCCCCTGCAGTGCACATGGTTTTGCCCAACTGCTAACAAATTTGCTGCTGCGATCAACTCTGAATTACCCCCAAAGTTAATTCACCTGTCTGCTACTCTGCTACTGCTGATAATTGTTCACCTGCTTTCTGTTCCACCTGTCCTCTGTCAAATTGTAATTACTGGTTACACGAACTGTGTTATTAATGTCAAGACCAGCCTGCTTGTTATGTACCTGTTTGCCACCTGCTGCAAAGCACCTAAGGAATAGCCTACTGTTTCAACTGGAAAGTTACCATGTCATCAAGCCATAACCAGTTTATTTTATCTATTGGTAAATGCATTTCCCATCTTATAATTGAACAAAAGTTAAGGGAGTAATTTGTGTAATTTCACCTTTTCTGTTGCTACTTTAATTTTATTCTATTGTAACACAATAAAATTGTGTTGTATCATTTACGGGACAGTCTGTGTCGACTTTAAAAAGGGGAACAAATTTGCTTGCCTCTCTGTCACAGTGTGCTGCTAGCAATAGTGTGCCTGAAGATAGTCAGCTACAACTAGGAATCAAACCATACTTGCCTACTTTAGAAAACTAATTTCAGGGAGATTCCAGGCGTCAGCAGAATACGCCGCACAAAGCGTGGCGCGCCATTGAAGGGGGGTGTCATGCTTCGCCCAATGTGCGTGTTGAGGACTACCTATAGGCGTATTTATTGCCATTCAGGGGTGTGTCCTGCAATGGCGGGTGAAAATTAGTACTAAAAGCAGCACAGAAAAAAAAAAAGGGTAATACTATAGGTACACTAGTGTTATAATACAGGTGAACTAAATCATGATACCGTGTACATTTCTGAGAAGAAACGGACAATATATTACACATCACACACAGCATATAATACATTATATTATACACAGTCCCCCTCCCCATATTGTACCAGTACCATATTACATTACATTATACACAGCCCCACTCCCCCATATTACAGCCAGTACACTCAGTACCACATAACATCACATTATACATAGCCCCAGTCAGTGCCTTAACTAGACATTTTTTTAGCACTGTGTGCAAGAAACAGCATCGGTGCCCCCCTATAAAAAACTGGGCAAGTGTGTGCCGTAGGCGCGTGTGTGCCAAAAATGTAGGGGCGTGGCTTCATAGGGAATGGCGTGGCCACAGAGCTCCCTTTTGCAGATTACGGCAGGCAGAACTCCATTTTACACATTACGGCTGGCAAAGTCCCCATTTTTACACAGTGCGGCAGGCAGTCCCCCCCCCCCCCCCCCCCCCCACACACACTTTTTTGTTTTTTCTTACACATTACGGTAGGCAGTCCACCTTATTTACACATTATGGCAGGCGAGAGAGAGAGAGGGAGACTCACCTTTGACAAGCCGACATGCCTCTGCTCTTCCCGCCCTATGCTGCACTCTTCGCAGCACAGGGCATTGGGGGTGGGCTGGGAGAGACGTCATCTCACCCAGCACATAGGAAGGAAGCGGAGGAAGAGCTGCAGCGCTGCCTGGCTAACTAGGTGAGAGTAGCAGTGATGGCGGGGGGAGGAGGGCCGGACCCCACAGTGCGACGGAGCGGCCAGGTGGGTGTTGCCGGTGGTCCTGCGCCTCCAGTGGCACACACCTTGTTACGGCCCTGGCCCCAGTTCTCCATATTACAGCCAGTACACAAGTACCATATTACATCACATTACATTATACATAGCCCGAGTCCCCCATATTACAGCCAGTACACCCGGACCCATATTACATTAAATTATACACAACCTACACAGTCCCCACAATATTACACCGATTAGCACATTACATTTCACACAGTCCTCCTCCCCCATATCACAGATCGTACACAGCACCATATTACATTATATTATATACAGCACAATCCCCCCCCCCCCATATTACAGCTAGTAGCACATTACATATCACACAGCCTCCCCTCCCCTTATTACAGAAAGTACCATATATCATTATAACATGCACAGCACACACACCCCTCCCCCGACCACATTATACACTTCCCCCCTTTCTCATAAAACCACCAGCACATACAGCACCCACCTGGCTATGGCTGCTCCTTCCAGTGAAGAGCAGGAGCCGGGGCCGGGACAGTGTGGTGGGGGAGGCAGCAGCACTGGGCAGGCACATGAGGAGGAGCAGCAAGAGGTAAGCTGGGCTGCGTGTTACACGCAGCCCTGTGAGTGTGGTGGGCGGGGCCAACAGCAGTGAAGCAGAGCACTGGCTGTCAGTAGGCCAGCTGCTCTGCTGTTTATGGTCCTGCCTCCGCTCAGGCTGCCGACTGTGTGTGCACAGCAGGAGGCAGGACGGCCACCACGGCTCTGACCTCTTATGTGCAGGCCCTGCTCCCCCGCATTTCTGGACTCGCGCATGCGCAGTCTGGATTTACAGGGATCTAACTAAAAAAACCGTGAGGGCAGGCAAGGGCTGCGGGGCTGCGGGAGGCTCATTGAAAAATCGGGAGCCTCCCGCTGAATGCGGGAGGGTAGGCAAGTCTGAATCAAACACACCTACGGACCGGGGCACTACACACAACCAGCTCCAGAGATTGTGTCACTTCTTCACACTTTGTGCTTAAATGGAATTGTTGAGGGGGCGTGGTCTGGCTGCTGAGGGAGACAGACACGTTTGCTGAGAGCTCGTAGTGTTTGTGGCCTTTACCCCTCGAAATGTCCTCCCCCTGGGCACCTCTCCTTCGTCTGTCACCATCCCTGCCTCCCCGGCCCCCCTGGTGTGTCCTGGTAAGTGCCGTAGAATCAGCGAGCAGGCTCCAGAGCTCCCGCGTATTGCGGCCTACCAGCAGCCCCCAGACCGGGGCCTCGATTTCTCCTCTGGGCCGGCTCGTGCTTCCGGTGCCTCGGATTCAGACCGCGGCTCTCTCCTGTTGCTCTGGCTGCCGCTGGACACCCTAAAGAGGCCTCTCCTGCTGCCCCCTGCCTGCCTCCTGTGACGGGAACGACAGGGTCTCGGGTGGCCTGACGGAGCTGCGGGATGCCCAGCGGCCATCTTGGTGGGGACTCAGCTCTCATCCCAGTCTGCTGCCCACTTCCAGAGTGAAAGGTGAGCCTCATTCCGGAGCGGACAGGCCCCACGCTCCCTAGTGCATGCCTCTGGAATAATTGCTATCCCCCTCACACCATATCACTATTGGGACCCAAGCTGTGCTGCTCCCTGGAGGACACCTCTCCCTGCACTTACTCTCTCCCTCCAGACTCTGTTGTGCCTACCTCCTGCCAGTCTCTTGTTAGGGGCTTGCAGAGATACTCTGCAGATTTAGTGCTCTGACCCACCATAATACTGGTGACTCTGTGGTGCTCTATGTACCTTTTTATTTTCTCACTCTCCTGAACTGTTGTTTCTGATGTGTGAATATTCTGAGACCCCTACAACAGCACCGATTTCTCATTAGTCTCATCTCCACTGTTGTTCAACCTCTGTGCAAAATCTCCTTGCTCCAGCTGTAATACTCATGTTTTCCATGCTGCACCACTGGGGCTGATGCCGTGTCGACCATCTTAATGCCAAGACCCCCTAACTCACCCATGCAGCATGGGGCGGGGCATCCTGAGGCCATGACCGGGGTCTCCTCTATATGCTGATGTGTTATTTCTAGCCCTCCCTGCTACTAGTCCTGCTATATTTCACTACGTATGTGGACATTTTCTTTTTGATGGGAAGAACCAAAAAAAGTGGGCGGACGTCTCACACCAAGTCGTCCGGATCCACAGCCTTGCAGTCTAATTTGCTCCGTTATCTTGTCCCTGGAACCGTGTCAGCGTCCGGAGTCTTACGGTACGCTGGGGCCACGGGGCTGGCTTCCTTGGCGATATGTGGGCAACGGCGGAGGCCGCTACAGTGGGTCGCTCTTGCTGAGCCGTTGCTAGGAGACCAGGGGCAGTGAGCAATGTGGCTTTGCAAAAAGGTCTGCATTACTCTGTGCCGCCATGTTGGAGACCAAGTTTTGAGCATAGTTCCTGTTTCCTGTTTCTTCCAGCCAATCCTGGGAAGCTCTCCCTACAAAAAGGGGCTGGTTTAGGACAGGGATGCCAGTGCTTCAGTTACAACCCTGTTGTAGGTGCTTAGCCTGTGCTACCAGGATTCCTGCTGTATTCTGGTTCCTCCTGATCCTGCTTGGTCGGTTCTCTGTTGCTGCTGCTGCCCTGCCGTTTCTACCCTGCTACTGCCTGTGGAAGCGCCCCTGGTAAACCCGGTCCAGTTAGACTCTTTGGACACAGCCGGCCCCGGGTCTTCTGCCTCGTCTTTCAAGCCACACTCCACAGATCTCCTTCACCAGCCACACCTTTGTACCACCGACCACCGCCTGCAGATTATTATCTTCAGCCTCGTTTTCCAAACCACAGTCCACAGTCCTTGTCTCCAGCCATGTCTTCAACCATCATCCACAGTTCCACAGTTCATCATCTACAATCCCATCTTTCAAATCACAGTCCACAGTTCTTAACCATCGTGCTCCAGCCTCGGTACTCTACCTCAGCCCTGTACATAATAAATACTTTCCATTGACTCTTAAACCCCGCCTATGTTCTTCATTGCTCCCTGTCCCATGCGAAGGAACTATATCCAGCCCCCTCATCTGGTTCATTCACAGCCTGCTACCTCCTCGGGCATATCTCAGCTGCCGGATCCTCAAACTCTGCTAGACGTGACAAACCGACGCCCAGAGTGATGATAATTGTTCCGTTCCTGACACTTCTCCCGCTGACACCACCAACGTCATGGCGTCATCACCTCAGGGTGGGTCTGATACTTCTCCGGAACCCACCATAGCCGATGTCTTATAACATCTTAGATCCCTTCCTACCAAAAAGGATCTCCCTACGAAATCTGATTTCTTGGATTTGGAATAGAGAATTGGTGCTACATTCAAGGCGGAGATCTCTGCGCTTCAAGCCGATCTATCCCAAAATACTCATCGTGTGTCTGACATGGAAGATCACCTTGGTGATTTGGATTCTTACCAGCGATGACTTGGAGACACCGTCTTTACACACGCTCAAGAATTCAAGGCGCTTCAGCGTCGTATGGACAATTTGGACAACAGAGGGAGGAGAACAATCTTCCGATACGTGGCATCCATGAGGATGTACAAGGGCCCGGGTATCATGGACGTACTCACCAAGATTTTTAATGAAATCACTGATGCAAAACCGGACAATGTCATTCTCTTTGATCGCGTACACCGCGCACTACGTCCAAAAGGCCTTCCCTCTGACGATCCCAGAGATATTATTTTCCGCCTCCATTACTACCATGTCAAGGAAGATGTGCTGGCAAAAGCGAGGAAACACAGCGGAATTTAATTTAGTGGTTCTTAAATCCAAATCTTGCCTGACCTGTCCTGGAATACTCTTCAACACAGTTGGCTCCTCAAACCGCTTACGGGTGCCTTACAATATTTGCTTTCGTTGGGGCTTCCCTCTGAGCGTCAAAGCCTTTCATGATTGTCATAATCTTAGTTTACAATCTCCGGATGACTTGGATCGATTTTTTTCTACCCTTTCCATCGACACGCCGTAGCTTCCAGAATGGTCACAACGACATACTAGATTGGATCCTCCCACGCCTCCTCTAGCGCAGACACCTTGGATGCCTGTGCGTAATCACAAGAAAGGCCTAGCCTCATCACACTCTCATCCAGAGACCCCGGTCCCTGATAGTCATCTCTTTCTCATATGGAGTTTCTGGATTCCTTTCTACTGTTTGTTCCAGGACTTACTTGCTAGGGCTGCGGCCAAGGCTGTTAACCCAAGTGTCTTCTGGACTTCGCTCTGCAAGTGTTCTTTATGTACTAGGCAATTAGGTTTTACTATGTTGTCTTTACTATATACCGTTTTTCTCTTAATCGCGATATTGTTTTCTGTAGATAAGGCTATGATCCACATACTGTCCGCTGTCTCTGTGCTTACCCTTAGCAGGACATTTTGTTCTAATTTTTTATTTGCAGGATTTTGCTACCGTTATATTATTGATTTGTTACTATTACAGATTTAGGGGCCCTGGGTGGCGGTCGCAGATGCCCCACCCCAGTTGGGTCGGTCCACGCTTTTTATTGGTTCATGGATGAACAAGCTTTACCTGTGCTATCCAATAGCGGACATTTGTTTTTTCCATTTATTCTGATTCTTGTTGTTTTTTGTATGCTTTCTCGGATTCTACTTTTTTTCTATTCTTTCTACTCATCTGTATTGATTGTTTGTTGTGGCTCCGTCATGAGGTTGATTCTCCGTCTCTTGATGTATCTTCAAGTGGGTTCTCCTGCACATCTTCCGTGTTCTCTCCCAAATTTACCATGGCCTCTTTGAATGTGAGGACATTGAAACTATGTTCTTATAATGTCGAAGGCTTATATATCCATGAAAAACGTTATACTCTTTTGAGAGAACTTTACTCGGAAAGGGTTGACGTGGCTTTTGTGCAGGAGACACATTTCAAACAGGATGCTGCCCCTCCCCTTAGAAACCATAACTTTCCTCACCGGTTTTGTAGTGATAACCCTTTAGGTAAATCATTGGGTGTGGCTATACTCCTTTCCCGCCACCTAGTTATTTCAGATGCTTCTCATCATGTTTTAGTGGCTGGAAGGTGCTAGGTTTTAAAATGTAAGATTTTTGACCAGGTTTATACCCTGGTCAATGTTTACTCACCCAATCAACATCAAAGGAAATTCTTTACTAAGGTTATGCAACTCTTAGAACCTTTGAGAGAGGGTTGTTTAATACTAGGGGGTGACTTTAATTGGACACTAGATCCCGCACTTGAATGTTCTACTAGGCCTCTGCACCATTCCTCCAGGGACCATCGTAGGGTACGTCAACTCCTACATGATAGTCGATTTTTGGAGATTACACCATCCCACAGTCAAGGACTACACTTTATACTCTACCCCTCATGCTTCCTATTCTCGTCTTGACTTTTTTCTAGTGGACCATAAACAATTGCAGTTTTTCACTGATAGTCATACAGGCCAGATTACTTGGCCGGATCACGCTCCTATATTTGCTTCCATTTGTCTCCCTACTGTTTTTGTAAAACCATGGACATGGAAATTTAATGAGACTTTGATCCATGATACACGACTGAAGGATGGCCTACTCCAAACTATCACTGATTACATCTCCCTTAATGACTTGCCTGATACGCCTGCTGTTATGGTCTGGGAGGCACATAAATGCGTAGTTAGGGGTAAATGTATCCAGTTGGGTTCCCAGTTAAAAAAGGAAAGAGAGGCTCAAAGACGGCTGCTTTTGACCCATATCCAATCTTTGGAGCTGTCTCACAAGCAGTCGCTGGATGGACAGGTGCTGCGTGATCTCACCGAGGCACAATTAGCCTTTAAAAAACTTATGCAAGAGAAAACCAAATTTGAATTGCAGAGATACCGCCACAAATTTTATCTATGGGGTGATAAACCTGGCTCTATGTTAGCGAAAGCCCTGAAATCTCAACGCCAGAAGTCTTATGTTCATTCAGTCCGGGACTCAGAAGGGTGTAGGGTCCATACCTTTCCACAAATGGCAGGGGCCTTTCAATCTTACTTTATGGATCTCTATAATTTAAGAAAAGACCAATCTCCATCCGATGTTCTCTTATCCGTGGAGGCAGTCAATGATTATCTCTCTTCTGTAAATTACCCTCAGTTATCTGGATATGATGTGGAGTTTCTTGAACGGCCCTTTGCTATTGAAGAATTAGAACTGGCCCTACCTGCTACTCAGAGCCGGATTAAGAGGGGGGTCCCGGGGATAAGTACCCCGGGCCCCCTTTTTTTCAAAGGGCCCCCCGTCGCCGCCGCAGATCGGAACAGAGATCCGATCTGCGGTATTGCGCTGCGCTTCCGGGAGCCGGCGCCACACGCAGCGGCAGGGCAGCTCAGCGATTGCTGTCCCCGGTGGCTCTGGCTCCCGGCGGCGGCTCCACTGACTTCACTGCCTGTGTGATGGGACAGCTGAGCGACGGCTCAGCTGTCCAATAACATGAGGAGCAGCAGCCTGCGGCTCAGACATTGGCTGCCGCTGGGCGCGCAGGCTGCAGGGAAGGAGGAGAGAGGACAGCCGCGCGTGGAGGCAGCAGCCAGCCCAGCACACATTCTCAGCCAGCTCTCAGAACGTAAGGCTGATTTACAGTATGTTATGGGTTTTAATATATGTATATATATATATATGTGTGTGTATATATATATATGTATATATATATGTATATATATATGTGTGTGTATATATATATGTATATGTATATATATATATATATATGTGTGTGTGTATATATATATATATATATATATGTGTATATATATATGTGTGTGTGTATATATATATATATATATATATATATATATACAGAAGTTGAGTCGGCACTCACATACTGTCAAACGATGCTGCTCCGGTGCCCTCCCTGAGCCTCCTGGACCCTCGTATATTGCGTGTATGGGCGGCACTCGTAAGACTTTCGACGGACGAATAAAGAGACAAACAGCATCTGCGTGTCAACGTTTCAGTCTATTTGACTTTTTTCAAGAAGAAAATAGACTGAAACGTTGACACGCAGACGCTGTTCGTCTCTTTATTCGTCCGTCGAAAGTCTTACGAGTGCCGCCCATACACGCAATATATATATATATATATATTGTGTGTATATATATATATATATATATGTGTGTATATATAAAGGTGTGTGTGTATATAATATATATATATATATATATATATGATTTTAATTTTAAATCTTAGGGCCCCCTGTCTTAAGTACCCCAGGCCCCCCGAGGCCTTAATCCAGCTCTGCTGCTACTCTTGGGAAGAGTCCGGGCCCGGACGGTTCCCAGTGAGTTATTATAACTAGTTCCAGTCATCCCTTATGCCTTTGTTTTTGAAAGCATGTAATGCAATAACTGCTGAGAATGTGTTTCCCCCCCAATCTTTGGAGGCTCATATTTCTATAATTCCTAAAGAGGGGAAGGACCCCACTCACTGCTCCAGCTATCGACCTACCCACTCACTGCTCCAGCTATCAACCTACCCACTCACTGCTCCAGCTATCAACCTACCCACTCACTGCTCCAGCTATCAACCTACCCACTCACTGCTCCAGCTATCGACCTATCTCCTTACTAAATAATTATATCAAACTCTATACTAAAATGTTAGCTAACAGGCTAAATCACCTTTTGCCGACTTTGATCCATGGGGATCAGGTGGGGTTTGTGAGGGGCAGGGAAGCCAAGGATAATACCACAAAAATCATCGACCTTATCCATTACGCCGTACGTAACAGCGAGACTATGATTCTTTTATCCACAGATGCGGAGAAGGTCTTCGATAAGATTAACTGGCGGTTCATGGAGGGTCTTCTCCGTCATTTAGGACTGGGGCCATATTGTTTGCACAGGATACTTGCTCTTTATAACAATCCCTCCGCGCGAGTACGTGTTAATGGGGCTTTATCGGACCCATTTGCGAATTCAGAATGGTAGGCGTCAGGGATGCCCTTTATCTCCCCTTATTTTTGTCTAATGTATGGAGGCAGTGGCGAGGGCAATCCGTTCAAATGATAATATTAGGGGTCTACAGCTCGGTGACTCTGAATATAAGTTGGCCTTATTTGCCGGTGATCTTCTTGCCACCGTAACTGCTCCGATGACCTCTCTCCCTGCCCTCATGCATTCAACAGATTTAGTCTTGGCTCTGATTTTAAAATAAACTACGCAAAATCTGTAGCAATGAATATCTCGGCACCCCCGTCTATGGTGACTAGCCTTAAAGGCTTGTTCCCTTTCCTCTGGAATCCGTCCCAGCTTAAATATTCAGGGATCCTGTTGTCTCCTAATACTGACTCCCTGTTTCAACTTAATTTTCTTCCTCTCCTGAAGAAAATGAAGGCGGACTTTCAAAATTGGTCCCTAATGAAGCTGTCCTGGTTGGGTAGATTGAATGTAATCAAAATGAGTATTCTCCCCAAGGTCTTATACTTGATGCAAACTCTACCAATTACTATACCGTCTTCCTTTTTTAGGGACTTGCAAAGTATGGTTGGTCGATTTATCTGGGGATCGCTTGGACCCCGCATATCTCGAGCTACTCTAATTCGAACCCGAGTTGGAGGCGGCCTTCAGCTGCCCTACTTCCTAGCGTACTATCACGCTATTCACCTTGCTAGGATTGTTGAGATGTCCAGACCTCATGTTACGAAACAATGGCCGCTTATTGTGGGTCGCGCAGCTCCTGTTCCGTCGGCGTCCTCCCGTGGATGTCTAGATGTCCTCGCCTCACTCACTCCACTCTGGGCCCTACACTTCAATGCTGGCAAAAATACAAGACCCTTTCAGTTTTTAAATCGGGAATTCCTTTATCTACACCCCTGTTTATGATTTCCCCCCAGGAATGCCGCCATTCATTCTGCCCTTCTGGTCGAATGTCGGTATGGCCCTCATTCCGAGTTGTTCGCTCGGAGTTTTTCATCGCATCGCAGTGAAATTCCGCTCAGTGCGCATGCGCAATGTTCGCACTGCGACTGCGCCAAGTAACTTTACTATGAAGAAAGTATTTTTACTCACGGCTTTTTCATCGCTCCGGCGATCGCATTGTGATTGACAGGAAATGGGTGTTACTGGGCGGAAACACGGCGTTTTAGGGGCGTGTGGCTGAAAACGCTACCGTTTCCGGAAAAAACGCAGGAGTGGCCGGGGAAACGGTGGGAGTGCCTGGGCGAACGCTGGGTGTGTTTATGACGTCAACCAGGAACGAAAAGCACTGAACTGATCGCACAGGCAGAGTAAGTCTGAAGCTACTCAGAAACTGCTAACTCGTTTGTGATCGCAATATTGCGCATACATCGGTCGCACATTTAAGAAGCTAAGATTCACTCCCAGTAGGCGTAGGCTTAGCGTGTGTAACTCTGCTACATTCGCCTTGCGAGCGATCAACTCGGAATGAGGGCCTATATCTCTTATCCACCACTTAGTTACAAGCTCTGGCATTTTTTCCTTTGAGGATCTTAAGCGGAAATATGACCTTCCGGCTATTTCCTTTTGGTTTTACTTGCAGGCTAGGCACTTCATCTATTCTTTTGGGAAACACACTCTGTCACCCCCCCCCCCCCCCACCCCCACACTAAATTTGATTCCTTTTGCCTGACTGATAGCTCTCCTAGACATTTAATATCACAGCTTTATCTTTTGTGTCTGACTGATATGAATGCTGATCCTCCCTCTTATATCTCGGCTTGACAAGGCGAGTTATGTAGAGATTTGACGGAAGGTCAGTGGACCTGTATTTTTACCCACACTTTTCCTAGCTCCTCTTCTCTTCAAGTGTTAGCTACCCAATATAAACTTTTAGCTCGTTGGTATAGATGTCCAGTACAGGTCCACCAGATGCATCCCAACGTACCCTCTACATGTTGGCGTTGCAATCAGGAATCAGGCACTCCTCTCCATATATGGTGGAGTTGTCCGGTTTTGAAGAGTTTTTGGTTAACAATACGTGATGTTTGCTAAAAAATTACTGGCCTTTCACTACCCAAAACACCTGAATTCTGGCTGTTTAACCTGATGGAGATGCCTATCTCAGTATATAAAATATCGCTTCTTCGGCATTTGATGAACGCCGCAAAGGCAATAATACCTTGTTATTGGAGAACTACCTCATGCCCTCCTATCTCCCGTTGATTTCAGAGGCTTGATCATTATATGTTAATGGGCGATTTATCATCCTTCATGAAATCACCCTTGTTAAATTCTACCGCTACTTGGAGTAACTGGTTGGCCTTTAAAAACACACCTGATTATCACGCCCATATAACCTCCCCCTTATCTGATACCCTGTAAACGTCATTGCGTGTTCCCTACTCCTCTTCTTCTATCCTACGTCTCTCCATCTTCTATTTTCTGCTTCTTCTATTTCTTTCTTATCAGTATTCTCATTATGGTTGTATTGATGCTGTCTGTTCACATTACGTTTTTGATGTCAAATGCATCTACGATTGTACAGTTATGTTCAATGGAATATTGATTCTTTTTCGCATTTATCTGTTTGTAGCCGTAACTAGAACGATAATGCCCGATTTCATCCAATTTTGTGCATTCGTCCCGATATATCGGATGAAATCGGGCATTTTGGAGGTGTTTCCGATCCGATGCGCATTCCCGTGAACATCGGATCGGATCCTCCAGATTGACCGCGCTGCACTAGCGATCATGTCCAACCCCGCAGGCATGGCTGGGATCGCCCAAGATACATCGTATGCAATAGGACAGCATACAATGTATCTTGGGGGACCCTGCCGCCCGGGAGGCTGCCGAGGTGATCGCCTGCGACATGACGGTCGGACATGTCACATTAGTGTATGGGGCCCTTAGGTATGCGGCACAGACTGGAACTGAGGTATGAGGCACAGACTGGAACTGAGGTATGAGGAACAGACTGAGACTGTTAGGTATGATGCACAGACTGGAACTGAGGTATGAGGCACAGACTGAGACTGTGAGGTATGATGCACAGACTGGAACTGAGGTATGAGGCACAGACTGGAACTGAAGTATAAGGCACAGACTGGAACTGAGTTATGAGGAACAGACTGAGACTGTGAGGTATGATGCACAGACTGGAACTGAGGTATGAGGCACAGACTGGAACTGAAGTATAAGGCACAGACTGGAACTGAGGTATGAGGAACAGACTGAGACTGTGAGGTATGATGCACAGACTGGAACTGTGAGGTAGGAGCACAGTAGGAAAGCCTGATGTGCGGCACCCCACTGAGGACCCTTGTTTATTTATTGAATTAGGTGCCTCCACAACCCCTTATTGACAGCTGCTGGCAGTATAGGAGCTGGCGCTGCGTGGGTTAACAGGTCCCTTGCAACAGTGACGTCAGTGAACCAGGGGAATATAGTGGGCACTAGGACCTAGGAGTCGAATGACCACAGCCAAGCAAAGTGCAAAGCCTAGGACGCGATTGATTGGCTGCCGCTGGGCGGGAAGACAGAAGAGACAGGGTTACTGCCTGAGGAGAGTTCCCTGAGGTGTTCGGTGAGGAGAGCGCGCTGTGAGGAGAGCTCTCTCGGCTGAGTACAAGAGTCCTGAGGTGATGAGCAGAGGCGGGAGTTGCCTCGCAGCTGGGCCACGGTGTGTGGCGGAAAAAGAGCGATGTGGATGCGGACGAGTCTGGAGATGTGCTATGCGGCTGGGGGGAGCCTAAGCAGAGGCGGACAGGTACCTCAGATACTCCAAGCATCCAGTTTGCAATAGCTCACACCCACTGCTATTCATTTCAGTACCTACCCTCCTGTACCCATGACAGGCAGCAGCGCATAGATCCTGTCAGTGTCAGTCAGATATAGGTGACCAGAGACTGATCCTCAGTAGTCTGTCAGCCTCCCCGCAGTAGGCAGGATCTAAAGCATAGTTGCCTACCCTCCCTCATTCTGCAGGAGACTCCCTGAAATAGTAGCAATCTCCCTCACTCCCTGAATAGTCCCTCAATCTCCCTGAAAAAAAAAGAAATCATAGATACATCAATTTAAATGGTATAATCAGCGCCATTTCCCTGTATTGGTTATAAGGCACAATGACCCCTATGGCTACATGCATTTTAAAGGTTTCTTGTGGCCACTTACAGTATATGGAACTTCTTGTAAAACAAAATACACAAACAAATCCTGCAAAATATCAGCGTCTTCTCTTCAACAAGTAGTTCTTACTAAGTAGTTCTTACTAACTTTGGGGCTCATTTACATTTGGATGTCAGTCATTTTCATGACACGCCTCTCAGATGTAGCGGTGCACGTCCGCAGTGATAGTTGTTACTTTCACAATCTCCCTGAAATGCTTTTTCAAAAGTAGGCAAGTATGGATCTAAGTAATCTCTGATGCTAAGCAGAGACAGCCACCTGGTGGACATTTTAAGGTCACTACATAGGAATAATTTTCTCCTTTCAGTGAACTGCGTAACTCAGGTCGACAGTCATCAGTGGCGCACCCAGGGGGGGGTTCCGAGCACCCGGAAACCCCCCTCCACTAAAAAAAAAAAAAACTTTTTTTTTTTTTTTTAGCTGCATGATATTATTAATGGCTGTCTAGCGTCCTCTGCAGCCTGCTGTCTTCCTGGTGGCACTTGTAAGTGCAATAAAAGTTTATTTTAATTATAGTACATATATATATTTCCCTCATGTGCTTATCCATTCTTACTTTAATAATCTTCAACTGCATCAACTCCAGCAGTCTTCTGCCACCTGATACTTATTCCAGTGTCATCTGCTGATGTAACTATGTTTATTTACCCTGTACTTGTCCTATATTGTCATCAACTGTAAGTTGCTGTTTTCCTGTTTGATTATTCATGTACTCTGTAATTGGGCGCTGCGGAACCCTTGTGGTGCCATATAAATAAAGGATAATAATAATAATATATCCATGTGCATACATATATACACATGTATATACATACATATAAACACACACACACACACACATGTGTATATATAAATATGTACTGTATGTGTGTGTACGCACATATCTCCTATATATTAGCCCAAGTCTGTGACTTTGTGCTGGCCGTAACGCTGGGCGGAGTCACAGGCACAGACTGTGAGCGGAACTCACATTACCCGCCTCACAGTCTTGCGGCTGCCACTGAGTCAGGGAGACATGCTGAACAGTGACTCCCCCCCCACTCCCTCCCACCCGCGGCAAGCACCCGCATCTGCCCCCCTCCCGCGGCACTCCCGTCCCCTCCCCCTCCCGCAGCACCAACATCCGCAGCACTCCCGCCCAGAGTCTTCACTTTTCTAACACCCGTGCGGTCGCGGCCGAAAAGGGGCCGTGGCTTCGCTGAAGGGGGCGTGGCTTCGCATCCCGACCCCCGTTTTCGGCACGTTGTGGTTCGGGGGACACTGCTGAATCTACAGTGCTGGCTTCTGCGCTGTGACAGGAGCTGGCACTTTGGTGTCACCCCTCAGAGGGTAACACCCGGGTGTGGGCCGAACTCCCCGCACCCACGTTGTGGCGCCACTGCTCCTGCCCCCTCCCCCACCCGTAGCACAAACACCCGCCGTCTCCACCCACCACCCGCGGCACTCCCGTCCCCTCCCCCACCCAGAGCACAAACACCCACGCAAGCCACCTGCAGCACCCCCCGCCCCTCCCCCACCCGCTGCAACCCTGCCCCTCCCCCATACCCACCCTCTCCCCCACCCGCAGCGCCAATACCCGCGCCACCTACCCGCGGCATCCACCGCATCCACCCACCACCCGTGGCACTCCACCCCCTCCCCCACCCACAGCACCAACACCCGCACCACCCGTGGCACTCTGCCCCCTCCCCCACCCACAGCACCAACACCCGCTGCCACCCCCTGCGGCACCCAACGCATCCCCCACATCCGCTCCCACCCGCGACACTCCCGCCCCCAACCGTAGCTCCCACACCTGCAGCACCCCTCCCCCATACCCACCTCTCCCCCCGCTGCACCCTTCACCCAACCCGCACCACCACCGCATCTGCACCCCCCCCTCCCCCACCCGCACCCCCCCCCAACCCTCGGAACCCCGGCAGCTGCCTCCCACCACCCAACTGCGCCACCACTGCTCCAGCCCCCACCCATGGCACCACGCCCCCACCCCCATCGACGGCACTCCCACACCAGCTTCTCCCACACCCACATCACCCCTGCTCCCAACCCCCACCCATGGCACCCCTGCCCCTCTCCTACGCACAGCACCCCTGCTCCCGCACCCCCACCCCTCCCCTACCTGTAGCACCCGCCCCTGCAACCGTGGCACCCTCAAACCCACCACACCGGCAAACCGCCCCCTCCCCCACCTGTGGCACCCCCCTACGCCACCCGCATACCCACCTCTCTCCCCGCTACACCCCTGCATACTCCACTCCACCCGCACCACCACCGCATCTGCCTCTCCTGCACCCACCCCTCTCCCATCCGCCACACCCCTGCTCCTGCACCCCCTCCCCCACCCACGCCACACCTCCAACCCTCAGAACCCCCGCAGCCACCTTCCAATCCCCATCCGCACCACCACTGCCCCCCCCACACTTGTCCACCACCCATGGCACAACGCCCCCACGCCCAGAAACCCCCCCCCCCTCCCCTACCCACGGCACTCCCACACCAGCTTCTCCCAAACCCACATCACCCCTGCTCCCAACTCCCCACCAATGGCACCCTGACCCTCCACTATGCACAGCACCCCTGCTCCCGCACCCCCACCCCTCCCCTACCTGCAGCACCATCCCCACCCGCCCCTGCAACCATAGCACCCTCACACCCACCCACCCCCAACCGCACCACACCGGCTAACTGCCCCCTCCCCCACCCGCGGCAAAGCCGTGCAGAGGTTAACGGGGCGAAGCCCCTAACGACGGTGTGAAGAGCGCCCGTAGGGCGCGATGAATCGCCTAGTATATATATATGTATGCATGTTTAATATGCTATGTATATGTGTATATGTATGTGTGTGTGTGTGTATGTATGTATATATATATATATATATGTGTGTGTGTGTGTAGATATATATATATATATACACACAGACACACTAGTTTTACGGACCCAGCATATACTGGGTCACCTCAGTCCCCACCGCCGTGATTGGCTCCGCCCAGTTCTGGAAACCCCCCCCATGCAAATCCTGCGTTTGCCACTGGTCATTAGCTCAACATTGCTGTTAGGTCGACAGGCATTCGGTCAACATGGGCGTTAGGTTGACATGTTCTAGGTCGACAGATAAAAAGGTTGACATGAGTTTTTCACTTTTTTTTTTAATTTTTGTATTTTTTCATACTTAACGATCCACGTGGACTACGATTGGAACGGTAACCGCCCGAAGCATGGCAAGCGAAGTGAGCCATGCGAGGGGACACGCCCGTACACACACAGCGACGCGCCAATATATCGGTAGATATATTGGCCGTCAGCTGTGCTGCGGAGCCGACGCGATACGTCTGTGAACGACGGAGTTCACAGACGTATCGGCCGTACACACTTGCCGACGGACCCGTGATATATCGGCCGTTCAAGAGAACGGCCGATATATCGGCCAGTGTGTACGGGCCTTAAGACTCCGGATATAAGATCAGCAGTAACCGCACACAGCACAGTCTGGGCAGCTACATTCTATTATCTATCTTGCTGGAAAAGTGGTAGACTCTGGGGTTACAGTACATTTATAATCAGGGATAGAATGGGTACAGAAGGGTTGCCAAGTGTGCAGCGGTGGAACGTGTCACTCTTATAATAACCCAGAGCAGATAATACTTATACTTTCTTTGTTCCTCAGTTGCTGTAGACCACAGTCTGTGACACTGTAATACCCAGGGGTTAAATTGAGGCGAAACGTGGGCGGAACTGCGTTCCATCAGTTCTACTTGGAGATGGAACGCAGTTCCGCCTCCTCCGGCACACCTAACCCGATGTGTGCCCGGCGCCGCAGGGAGATGCTGGGCGCCCGCTGAGACTGTGTTACCAGTGGCGCCCGGCTTTCTCTCCACAGCAGAAGCCGGCGGCAGGAGCTCACTACTGAGCTCTGGCTTCCGGCTCTGTCAGTGTGCGCTATGGGGGAGACGTCATGACGTCTCTCCCATAGTGCCGAGGAGCGGATGTCGGAAAGATGGCAGCGGTCGGACGCGGAAGCGGGGCTTGGTGAGTATGGTGGGGTTTCTTTGGGGTTTTTTTTGTATGTGTGAATGTATTAGAGGCGCATCTACTGGGGGCAAACTACTAGGGGCTAGCTACTGGGGGCAAACTACTAGGAGCTAGCTACTGGGGGCAAACTACAAGGAGGCAAACTACAAGGGGGCATTACTACTGGGGGCATAACTACTGGGGCATTACTACTAGGGGAAAACTACGGGGGCTAAACTACTGGGGGCATTACCACTGGGGGCTAAACTACTGGGGGCATAACTACAGGGCATAACTACTCAGGCTAAACTACAGGGGGCATTACTACAGGCGACATTACTACTGGGGGCAATACTACACAGGGGCATTACCATTAAGGGCATTACTAATGGGGGCACTACTAATGAGGGCATTGTAAATGGGGCACTTCATAAGGGGCATCACTCCTGGGGCATACTTACCTACTCTCCCGGAAGCTGCGGGAGGCTCCCGTTTTTTGGTGTAGCCCCCCGCACCCCCGGAAGAGTGGGCAGGTCTCCCGCATCCTGCTCGCACCCTAGTGATGCGAGCAGGATGGAGAGATTCGCAGGTCCGTCGGGTGGAGAAGGGATTAAAATTACGCAAATCGCGTCATTTTAGCCCCGCCCCCTTCCCACGGACCCGCGAATCGCTGCATTTCCCAATGCAGGGGCAGGGCTTAGTGATGTCACAGTCCGCCCCCGCCCCCCAAAGACATCTGCAACGTCTCCTCTTCGGGCCTCTCCCGGAGAGGAGACTTGCAAAGTAGGTAAGTATGTCCTGGGGACATAAGGGGCACCACTACTGCAGGCATTGCATAAGGGGCACCACTACTATGGGCTCTATATAAGGGGCACTACCACTGGGCAGGGGCGGATTGGGAACTAAAAGTGGCCCTGGAAAAATTTGGACCAACACCAAAGTAGGTGGAACTAGAACTTGGCTACACATTGAAGGTTTCAAGATTATTGGTAATCTACTGGCCCCAAACCTCCATATTCCAAATAACACCCAGCCACCACCAATGAGACTGAACACAAACTCCAAAAACTCCAGCAAATAGACACGCAATTATTACCACAGAGACCAAACTTATAACCCAAAGATCACAAATATCATTACCCGACACTGACAATAGGTCGACACGGCAAAGGTCGACACAAGAAAAGGTTGACATGAGTTTTTTTTGTGTGAACTTTTCCAAACTTTACTATCCACGTGGACTATGATTGGGAATAGCAACCAAGTGAAGCGAGCCTTGCGAGGGGACGCGGTGCACTAATTGGGGTTCCCGGTCACTTTACAGAGAAAACGATATAACAAAATTCCAGAAACCCAAATCGACCTTTTTCCACATTGACCTTTGACCCATGTTGACCTTTTTCAGGTGTCAACCTAGCCACTGTCAGTGCCGTAACTAGACATTTTAGCGCTGTGTGCAAGAAACAGCATCAGTGCCCCTCACCCCCATATAGAAAACAGGGCCAGTGCACGCCGTAGGTGCGTGCAAAAAATATAGGGGTGTGGCTTCATGGGGAAGGAGCGTGTCCACAGAGCGCCTTTTTACACATTACGTCAGGCAGAGCTCCCTTTTACACAGTACGACAGGTAGAGTCCCCCTTTTACATAGTACGGCAGGTAGAGTCCCCCTTTTACTCATTAGGCAGGCAGAGCTCCCTTTTACACATTATGACAGGCAGAGTCCCCCTTTTACACATTACGGCAGGCAGAGTCCTCCTTTTTACACATTACAGCAGGCAGAGTCCCCCTTTTTACACATTACAGCAGCGGAGTCTTCCTTTTTTTACACATTACGGCAGCAGAGTACACCTTTTTACACATTAGGCAGCAGAGTCCCCCCTTTTAATCACATTAGGCAGTCAGAGTCCTTTTTTATACATTTAGGCAGGCAGAGTCCCCCTTTTTACACATTAGGCAGGCAGAGTCCCCGTTTTTACACGAGGCAGAAAGAGTCACCCTTTTTACACATTTAGGCAGACATAGTCCCTGTTTTTACAGGAGGCAGAGAGAGTCCCCCTTTTTATACATTTAGGCAGGCAGAGTCCACCTTTTTACATAAAAAATAGGTGGGATGAGAGAGAGAGAAAGAGAGAAAGTATTCTCCTTACCTGTGACCATCTGGCAGGCATCTTGTCTTCCCACCCTATGCTGCGCTCTTCGCAGCGCAGGGTATTGGGGGAGGGCTGGGAGAGACGTCATCTCTCCCAGCAGCAAACCGGGGAAAGGGAGCTGCAGCGCTGCGCTGCCCGGCTACCTATGTCACTGGTCAGATAGTGCATTTGCGCTGTGGGCAAGGCACCATTAGCACACACCTAGTTATGGCCCTGCACTGTCAACCAATAGTGGTTGACCTAACAACTGTCGACCTAGTTAGGGTCTACCCAATGATCCACACCCAGTCTGTGGCACTTAGCAATAATATACTTGGATTCTGTGACACGTAACATCAATACGCTGCAGTCTGTGTCACTCAGTAGTAATAAGCTATGTGGTCTGTGCGACCCAGAAAGAACAAGTTCTGCTAGCGCCAAAAAACAGACACCTGCAGAGAAATTAGCTCTGCTGCGTAATACTGTGAAGTGTGAGCTGTGCAATGATTAGGCACCAGCAGTGCATGCTCTGCAATATAGTGACACTGGGGGTCATTCCGAGTTGATCGCTCGCTAGCTACTTTTAGCAGCCGTGCAAATGCATAGTCGCCGTCCACGCGGGAGTGTATTTTCGCTTTGCAAGTGTGCAAACGCCTGTGCAGCCGAGTGGTACAAAAACATTTTGTGCAAAACAAGACCAGCCCTGTAGTTACTTATTCTGTGTGATGAATCCAGCAACGGAGGTCTCGGAATGGACGTCAGACACCCGCCCTGCAAACGCCTGTGTTTTCCCAAACACTCCCAGAAAACGTTCAGTTGACACCCATAAACGCCCTCTACCTGTCAATCTCCTTGCGATCGGCTGTGCGAATGGATTCTTCGCTAGATTCAGTGCACAGCAGTGATGCTCTTTGTGCCCGTACGACGCGTGTGCGCATTGCGCATGCACAGTTTTTCTGCCTGTTCGCTGCGAAAATCGTCAGCGAGCAATCAACTTGGAATGACCCCCACTGTTTGTAGAGACCTGTTACTGACTTCGGCACCGCAGACTACCCCTTACACAGCAATGGTTGTAATTCTGGAAGTTTCTAAACTCTGTAGCAAAGAATTTGTAGCTTACATTTCCGCATGAGTTGCAAATTGGACAGCATTGAAAACCCAGAAGACTTGGCATTACCCGTGGCTGTAAGTGGGTGAAATAATAATGCCCAGTCTGCTTAAGCTTTGTCATTTGAACAGACAGAAAGGAGAAGAATGGCCCAAGTAAAGATTAGTCGGGGGCACGATATGGCAGCTCTGTAAGTAGCCTGGCATAGAAGGGGCAAAGCAGACTACTGCACAGCTGGCATTTGATTATATTTTTGAATTATGCTGATGTGTCCGGATACAACTATATAATGAGAAGGGGAGAAAGATATACCATGAAGGAGAGATACAGGAAAAGAGAGAAGGGATGGAGAATGGTGGATAGGGAGAGACAGATGGAAGGAGAGAGAGAGGAGAGAGACATGTAGGGAGAAGAGCTTGGCACAGGCAGAGGGACTTGCAAGATCAGGTTGTTCCTGCTGATCATATGCCAAGCAGGGACCACAGGGTACATACAGAAGACAGACTGTTAGACAGGGCTGGGTACTGGAGCACGGCTGCCACACACAGGGCTGGGTACAGGAAGGGGACAGACACACACAGGGCTGGGTACAGGAAGGGGGCAGACACACACAGGGCTGGGTACAGGAAGGGGGCAGACACACACAGGGCTGGGTACAGGAAGGGGGCAGACACACACAGGGCTGGGTACAAGAAGGGGACAGACACATACAGGGCTGGGTACAGGAAGGGGACAGACACACACAGGGCTGGGTACAGGAAGGGGACAGACACACACAGGGCTGGGTACAGGAAGGGGACAGACACACACAGGGCTGGGTACAGGAAGGGGACAGACACACACAGGGCTGGGTACAGGAAGGGGACAGGCACACACAGGGCTGGGTACAGGAAGGGGACAGACACACACAGGGCTGGGTACAGGAGCGGGGGCAGACACACACAGGGCTGGGTACAGGAGTGGGGGCAGACACACACAGGGCTGGGTACAGGAAGGGGGCAGACACACACAGGGCTGGGTACAGGAAGGGGACAGACACACACACAGGGCTGGGTACAGGAAGGGGACAGACACATACAGGACTGGGTACAGGAAGGGGACAGACACACACAGGGCTGGGTACAGGAAGGGGGCAGACACCCACAGGGCTGGGTACAGGAAGGGGACAGACACACACAGGGCTCGGTACAGGAAGGGGACAGACACACACAGGGCTGGGTACAGGAAGGGGACAGACACATACAGGACTGGGTACAGGAGCGGGGGCAGACACACACAGGGCTGGGTACAGGAAGGGGACAGACACACACAGGGCTCGGTACAGGAAGGGGGCAGACACACACAGGGCTGGGTACAGGAAGGGGACAGACACATACAGGACTGGGTACAGGAGCGGGGGCAGACACACACAGGGCTGGGTACAGGAAGGGGACAGACACACACAGGGCTCGGTACAGGAAGGGGGCAGACACACACAGGGCTGGGTACAGGAAGGGGACAGACACACACAGGGCTGGGTACAGGAAGGGGAAGACACACACAGGGCTGGGTACAGGAAGGGGACAGACACACACAGGGCTGGGTACAGGAAGGGGACAGACACACACAGGGCTGGGTACAGGAGCGTGGGCAGACACACACAGGGCTGGGTACAGGAAGGGGACAGACATACACAGGGCTGGGTACAGGAAGGGGACAGACACACACAGGGCTGGGTACAGGAAGGGGACAGACACACACAGGGCTGGGTACAGCAGCGGGGGCAGACACACACAGGGCTGGGTACAGGAAGGGGACAGACACACACAGGGCTGGGTACAGGAAGGGGGCAGACATACACGGGCTGGGTACAGGAAGGGGACAGACACACACAGGGCTGGGTACAGGAAGGGGACAGACACACACAGGGCTGGGTACAGGAAGGGGACAGACACACACAGGGCTGTGTATAGGAGTGGGAACTGGCACACACATAGGGCTGGGTTGAGGGGCTGACATACAAATGGGTACAGGAGCAGGGGCTGGCATGCACAGGGCTGATTGGAGGAGCGGGGGCTGGCATGCACAGGGCTGGGTGGAGGAGCGGGGGCTGGCATGCACAGGGCTGGTTGGAGGAGCGGGGGCTGGCATGCACAGGGCTGATTGGAGGAGCGGGGGCTGGTATGCACAGGGCTGGGTGGAGGAGCAGGGGCTGGCATGCACAGGGCTGGGTAGAAAAGCGGGGGCTGGCATGCACAGGGCTGGGTGGAGGAGTGGGGGCTGGCATGCACAGGGCTGGGTGGAGGAGCGGGGGCTGGCAGACACACACGGGGCTGGGTGGAGGAGCGGGGGCTGGCATGCACAGGGCTGGGTGGAGGAGCGGGGGCTGGCAGACACACACGGGGCTGGGTGGAGGAGCGGGGGCTGGCATGCACAGGGCTGGGTGGAGGAGCGGGGGCTGGCAGACACACGGGGCTGGGTGGAGGAGCGGGGGCTGGCAGACACACACGGGGCTGGGTGGAGGAGCGGGGGATGGCACATGCACAGGGCTGGGTGGAGGAGTGGGGGATGGCATGTGCACGGGGCTGGGTGGGGGAGCTGGGGATGGCACATGCACAGGGCTGGGTGGAGGAGCGGGGTATGGCATGCGCACGGGGCTGGGTGGGGGAGCTGGGGATGGCACATGCACAGGTCTGGGTGGGGGAGTGGGGGATGGCATGTGCACAGGGCTGGGTGGAGGAGCGGGGGATGGCATGCACAGGGCTGGGTGGAGGAGCGGGGGACGGTACATGCCCAGGGCTAGGTGGAGGAGCGGGGGCTGGCATGCACAGGGCTGGGTGGAGGAGCGGGGGCTGGCATGAACAGGGCTGGGTGGAGGAGCGGGGACTGGAGAAGTGTTTGCTGTGTTCCCCTCATCCAGCTATTACTGTACCTCTTTTGAGTGTATCCCATGTTTAATTCTGTTGCAGCTCCGCGCCTCTGTTCGCAGCAGTCACACGACACTTCCTGTCTAGCCTGAAGCTGAGCAGGGGATGTGCTGTCAGTTCTGCCGGCGGCCACTAGGTGGCTTTGCTCATTATAGGCTGGGAAAAAAACCACAGAACGGAAATGCACTCAGCGGACGGCTGGCCCCGCAGTGGAGTCAGCCTCCTGGGAATCTTCCCGGTAATTATTGTGGCCAGTCAGCCCCTGTCTGTGGGCACTACCAGTACAGTGTACATTGCGAATGGAACACTACTACTGTGGGTATTGTATATGGGGAGCTACTGCTGCGGGCATTATGGGGGTCATTCCGAATTGATCGCGAGTTGAAAATGTTCGCTACGCAGCGATGATGCAAAAAAAAGGCACTTCTGCGCATGCGTATGCGGTGCAGTGCGCACGTGCGATGTACTTTCACAACGGCCGATATAGTTTCACACAGGGTCTAGCGCACACTTGCCTACCTGACCCTCTCCATGAGGGAGAAAATGCTCTGTTCCTGGACTTTCCTGGTAATGTATGATTGCCATCACCTGTGGTGAAACACCTTTCTTATCAATTACCTAGCTCACCACAGGTGATGGCAATCATACATTACCAGGAAAGTCCAGGAACAGAGCATTTTCTCCCTCATGGAGAGGGTCAGGTAGGCAAGTATGGTCTAGCGAAGCTTTTCAGTCTCACTGCTGGCCGCAGAGTGATTGACAGGAAGGGGGCGTTTCTGGGTGTCAACTGACCATTTTCAGGGAGTGTTCGGAACAATGCAGGTGTGCCAGGAAAAACGCAGGGCGTGTTTGTGACGTCAAAACAGTAACTGAATAGTCTGAAGTGATCGCAAGCGCTGAGTAGGTCTGGAGCTTCTCTAAAACTACACAAAATTATTTTGTAGCCGCTCTGCGATCCTTTCGGTCGCACTTCTGCTAAGCTAAGATACACTCCCAGTGGGCGGCGGCCTAGCGTTTACACTGATGCTAAAAACTGCTAGCGAGCGAACAACTCGGAATGACCCCCAATGTGTATTACGGGGTGCTACTACTGTGGGCATTATTACTATTGTGTGACCACACCCCTTTATGTTTGAGACCACACCCTTTTTTTTGGGGGGGGGCATTACCTTTATTACATGGGCGCCGTGGGGAGGGAGGTTGAGCTCCACCACCTCTCTAGGACCACTTTATGCACGGGTAATACCTGTACAGTACGGGGAACCTCAGATGGAAACACAGGGGTATATTTACTAAAATTCGTATTTTCCGTTTGAGGTCAAAGTTCAATTACGAATGACATCGAAAGTGTAAAGTTGCAACTTTTTGAATTTATTACGACTAATTTACTAAGCTGCCGTATTCTGCATTTTCAGTTTTACCAATCTCGGCAGGATCAGAGAGATCCGTGCTGGGCTTCATTGTGCACCTTGTTAAAAAAAAAAAATGATTAAAAGTAAAAAAAAAATTGCGTGGGGTCCCCCCTCCTAAGCCAAACCAGCCTCCGGCTCTTTGAGCCGATCCTGGTTGCAAAAATATGGGGGGAAAAATGCGCTCCATTATAACCAATGGTGGGAACTTTGCGGTCAGCGGTGTGGTTACTTTCGGTCAATCGCTGACCACAAAGTTCCCACCATTGGTTATAATGGAGCGCATAGGCGCTACATTGTAACATTGCCGGGTGCTGCCTGTCATACACTACAGGAGCACACAGCCAATCAGGAGGGTGCCACAACGTGGCGCTCCCTGACTGGCTGATGGAACCCTCTTAGACATAAGTCAGAGGGGGTTCTTGGCATTCGGAGAAAGGGGTCCCATGTGAAAACATGGAGCCCCTTTCAGTTTGAGGTCGGGTGTCCGTTTTTTTATTTTTTGAAGTACGTGGATTACAAATGGATTACAAGAAGAAGTGCCTTCTACCCTGGATTTTGTGAGTATAATTTTTTCAACAGGTACACCATGGATTCTACATGTAGAAGAGGACCGACCCTCGTGTGATCATAAGGTAAGTATGTGTATATGGTGGTGTGGATGTATGTATTAAAGTTATACTTTCAAGGTGTGTGTCTTATGTCTTTATTGGGGTATTTTTTTAGTAGTAGTACTACAGGTACCAGCGGGCCCGGTTTTCCGCCGCATGCTGGTACTTGTGGTTCTCCAAGTACCAGCTTGCGGGGGAGGCTTGCTGGGACTTGTAGTACTGCTACTAAAAACAATATTCAACACTTTTAACAAAGGCTATCAGCCCCCCATCCGCAGCCCTTGGATGGGGGGGACAGCCTCGGGCTTCACCCCTGGCTCTTGGGTGGCTGGAGGGGGGGGACCCCTTGATTTAAGGGGTTCCCACTCCTCCAGGGTTCCCCGGCCAGGGGTTACTAGTTGGGTATTTAATGCCACGGCCGCAGGGCACTGTATAAAAGTGACCCCCGGCTGTGGCATTATCTGTCCAGCAAGTGGAGCCCGCTGCTGGTTTAAAAAATACGGGGGACCCCTACGCTTTTTGTCCCCCGTATTTTTGGAACCAGGACCAGGCGCAGAGCCCGGTGCTGGTTGTTTAAATATGGGGGAACCCCTGTCAATTTTTCCCCCATATTTTTGCAACCAGGACCGGCTCAAAGAGCCCGAGGCTGGTTTGGCTTAGGAGGGGGGACCCCACGCAATTTAAAAAAAAAATGTAAAACATTTCCCACCCCTTCCCACTGAAAAACATGCACGGATCTCATGGATCCGTGCATGCCTATCCAATCACGGTAAATAAAAATAGCAGGTCTGTTTTTTTTTAGCACTTTTTCACGAATTGTATTTCAGCACGGCACTGTTTGGCTATTGTCGGCAGTGTTTGTGATTTGCACTTTTTAGTAAATGACCGATTTCTACCAAATTGCAGGCGTATTTGACCGATGGTGTATTGATTCGTAATTTTTTCCTAGGACTTCCAAAATATTACGAATGCCCTCATCACTGCCGTGATTTTTGCTTAGTAAATTATCAAGATGACACTTTGAAGAAAAAACGGCATCTCGGTCAAAATCGGGACCTTAGTAAATATACCCCACAGACTTCAGTGTTATAAACAGAATATCATTTATTGAATACAGTTACATACTATAAGGAGACTTGGTAAAACAAAGGATAGATGTAGAACCCTTCTCTAGAATGATCTCTGGAATGGGAAATATAACGTAGCGGAGAATATAGGTCAGTGACTGTTACTGGTCGCTGTGGTCGCATCTTTGTTGGTTTCAGATATTTCCTGGGAAAGTTTATCTAACAGCTGCAGAACCAGAAATCATTTTACAGGGGGTAACGGTGCCGCACTCACCAGCGTCACCCTCCCTGCGACACTACCGGCAAGGTGAGCTTATGTACATATTAAAGTCTGCAATTTAATGGAAAATGTTCCGATTTATCAATACAGTTCCAATTAGCAGACCCCGAAAAGCAGGGGCGTATCCATTGTTCGGCGAGGATGGCACCAGGGGCTGGCTGGCAATGTTCAGCCCGGTGGGGGGGCAGACACAAGCAAGTGTCCCAGCGTTTCACAGGGAATGCAATGCAAAAATGGCCCTGGATCACTTCAGTTGCACTGGCCCAGATGGCACCCTGCCCCCCTGCCCAGCCAGACCCTGGATGGCACTCACCAGGGGCGCCATCTGAGGGAGGGCTCCGGTGCCACCCATGGCCATTTCTGTCTCTCATCACAGCCCTGTGCTACTCAGAAGCCTCAGAGCTGGCCGCCAGGAGGGGGCAGCAGCGAGCGCTGTCTGTCAATGACAGTGTGTAAAGTACAGCCAGACCCAAATGAAGGGGCATTCATGGTTGGTGGAGGGGCCCTTGCGGGTGAGGGGGGGGACACCTGCGGACACTCGTGGATGTGGGGGAGCACCCACGTGGTTGGGCATGGCCAAAACTGTCCAAAGTCCTTGGCAGCATATAGTCAATGATGACACAGTACAGGCTTATTGGTGCTGCAGTATGACAGGCAGGGGGACAGCTGTGTCCGAAAGCCTGTACTATAGTGTACATGACAGTAGAGACTCTGTAATGTAGCTCAGGAGCATTGGCGGAACTAGGGTGCAGGGGATACTGCTGCAATGTGGCCCAGCTGCTTGAGGGGCCTGAAGTCCGCGCGCTGCTCAGGGCCCAACAGTTTACTTCCTGGGAGGGTGGGAGGCTGAGTGCAGGGTGTAGAGCCGCCCGCAATGTGTGACTTGCCACACAGTACCACTGATGGTGAATCCCACTCTCCCCTACCATCTGTCTTTCTATGCCCCCCACTCCCCCTGTCTGTCTATGCTCTGCCCGGCCCCCAGCCACTTATCCATCTACAGTATGCCCCCATATGGTGTTCTGTCTGTCTATGTCATCCCACGTCTGTCGGTCCATCTATGCCCCCCATCTGTTTATGCCCCCATCTGTCTATGCCCAGCCCCCGTCCATCTATGCCCCCATATGGTGCTCGGTCTGTTTATCCCCCCACCCGTCCGTCTGTCAGTCAATGCCCCATATGGTGCTCTCTCTGTCCATCTATGCCCCCCGTCCGTCCGTCTATCCATTTATGCCCCAATATGGAGCTCTGTCTGTCTATGCCCCCACCCCCATCCATATATCCATCTATGCCCCCATATGGTGCTCTGACTGTCCGTCCATGTCCCGTCCTGTGCCTCTAGTGTCTCTCCTGCTCGCTCCTCCTCTCTCCCCCCATCTCTCCCTAACACTCTCTCTCTCTTGCTCCTTTCTCTCTGACTTTGTCTCTCTCCCTCCCTCTCTTTTCTGACACTGTCCTCCTTCTCTCCCTGACACGGTCCCTCTCTCTGACACTGTCTGTCTCCCCTCCCCCTCACCCTCCCCGGCACTACTCTCTCTCATTCTGTCTCTCTCTCACTGACACCCTATCTTTCCCTTTCTCTCCCGGAAACTCACTCACTCTCTCTTGCTCACCTCTTTTTCTCTCTCCCTGACACTCTCTCTCTCTCTCTCTCTCTCTCTGACACTCTCTCTCTCTCTCTCTGACACTGTCTCTCTCCCTCTCCCCTCCCCCTCTCTTTCCCTGGCCTTCTCTCTCTTATTCTGTTTCTCTCTGGTACTGATAACCCCTGTCTCCCTTTCTCTCCCTGAAACTCACTGATGGTGCCCATACACTTGTGAGATAATCGGTGATAACCTTCAATTTCGACCGGATCTGTGAGAGAGATCGAAGGATTGTATGCACATTTTAGGTACCTTGTGACGTGATGCGTGGGCATACCGGTCGAATCTCATGTCTCAAGATAGTATGTGCTGAACTGCCGGTGCGATGCCCGCGATGTCGCATCGCTGGGCATCGCACAAGTGTATGGGCACCATAACTCTCTCTTGCTCCCTTCTTTCTTTCTCTGTCCCTCCCTCCCTATATTATATCCAGGAGCATATCTACCCCTTGGCCAGGATGGCACTCACCAGGGGCACCAGCAGAGGAGGGATGCCACCGGCGGTGCCACCCATGGCCAGCGGGTAAAATTACATAGTAGAGGCAGGTGGTGGGCTACTATTGCTTCCAGCCGTGGGCTTGGGGAGGGAAAACAGGGGATGATATTTCCTATGTCCGGAGGTGATGACATTCCAATGGGAGCTGGAGCGCACACACTGTGGGGCATAATGTGTATAAGGGGCACTACTGTGTGGCATAATGTGTATAAGGGGCACTACTGTGTAGAGTAATGATAATAAGGGGCTCTAGCATGTGGCACAACTTGTATAAGGAATACTACTGTGTGGCGTAATGTGAATAATGGACACCACTGTGTTGTGTAATGTAAGTCAGAGGAACTACTGTGTGGCGAAATTTGAATTGGGGGTTACTATTGTGTGGCCACATGCCTTTTTTGGCTTTCCCCATTTCAAATATGGGGTAGGGTCACCAGTCCCTTACTTTGCCAGGGGTGCTCGGACCACTAGATACACCCCTGCTGAAAAAGGGCATGTTTTATGGACAGATGGGGTAAGATTTGGGTGATTTGGGCAGGGTTTTGTCAGAGAAGGTGGGGTATGAACAGACTGATGTGGGCCTTATTCTTTCCAGATTTTGCATATGTAAATGTTAGGAGGTATGTTCTTATACCGAGACAGTACATGGTGGTATAGATGAGGGTGGTATAGATGGTGAGTGCTGTATATTAAGTACATTTATAATATAAAATAATAATAGTGACTATGCTTAATGATTCTGTCAAATATCACAATAGTAAAGATATTGAGGCATGCTGGGAGTTGTAGTCCAACCCATCTTGTATTATCGGTGGAACAGTCAGTCTTAAACTACAATTCCCAGTAGGTGGAGATTTTATAATACAACACCCCATTCACCACCTCTATACATAACAGCCAACAGGAGCAAGTGATGCACACCGGCTGACCGACAGATATTGCAGCCAATCACAGCGCTAAGTGAGTCAGAGGCGGATAAATCACACAGAAATGTACTGTATATATATTCAGCGGCGGCTTTTACCTTTGGTGGGCAGGGGGCTGCCGCTGACCGTGTAGGAGAGAGAGGTTAGAGTGCCGTCCCCATCCAGCCGGGTTCCGGGGCCTGCGCAATGGGTCTGGCAGGCGCCGGGACCTGCACATGCGCATATGCGCTGGCTTATGTGGGCATGTGAATACCCCCCGGTTTCTAAGGGCTGCATCAGCTGCAGCCCCTAGAAGCAGGGGAGGGCTGACGATGAGGCAGGGAGTGGCTTCCAACATAAAGCCAGCTCTCTGCTGATCGCAGCCTGGTCTGGCAGTCCCGGAGGGAGAATACACCTCCTAATGGGACTGCCTATCCTGCGGGTGACTGGCAGGTAGGACTTCCAATAAGAAGTCACTGCCAGTCACAGTGAAGCCAGTGCAGTCACGGACTGCATCTGGCTTCAGTGACGCTGGAGGATTTTAGCTGGGGTTGCTGCAGTTCTGCAGCCCATAGGCAAAATCCGCCACTGTATATATTTATAATGACAGTTTCTAATGCTGGGTACACACCTAGTCAACTTGATGGCGGATCCGCCGTTGTGCCGATAAAGCAAACAATTCAGGTAGGTATATACACTTACTAATCAGCCGCTCAATGGGCCTAATTCAGACTTGATCGCTCGCTAGTGTTTTTTTGCAGTGCAGCGAGCAGATAGACCCCACCTATGGGGGGGAGTGTATTTTTGCTTTGCAAGTGTGCGATCGCATGTGCAGCCGAGCGGTACAAAAAAGTTTTGTGCAGTTTCTGCGCAGCCCAGAACTTACTCAGCCGCTGCGATCACTTCAGCCTGTCCGGTCCCGGAATTGACGTCAGACACCCACCCTGCAAACGCTTGGACACGCCTGCGTTTTACCAAACACTCCCAGAAAACTGTCAGTTGTCACCCACAAACGCCCTCTTCCTGTCAATCTCCTTGCGATCGGCTGTGCGAATGGATTCTTCGTAAAACCCATCGCACAGCAACGATCCGCTTTGTACCCGTGTGTGTCATACGCATGCGCAGTTCTGACCTGATCACACTGCTATAAAAAACGCTAGCGAGCGATCATGTTTTAATGACCCCCAATGTGTCGTCCTGTCATCACAGCTACGTTGGCATTTGAATTTGCCCATCCAGCTTTGACGTCAGTGCCTGCAGCAAGTGTATGGGCAATTGCCGGACCACCCGTACACACAACCAGATGAGCCAATATATCTGCAGATATATCGCCCATTGGTTGTGCTACACAGCCCATGTGATATGTCCTTAAAAGACATTGTTCACAGACATATCAGGTGTACACACCCACCTACTGGCTATTGATACATATCGGCCAATATATCGCCTAGTGTGTACCCAGCATAACACAGCAACAAGAAAACAAATCCATGCACACTGGTGACACTAGAGGAGGGAGTCAGCTATAGCTCCATCCACTGCTTCATTCTATTGGCTTAGGGTCCCATAGGTTATATTCCCCTCCCTGTGATGTCACCAGTCTGTGGGCCAATTTCTTATTGTAATATCACTCAGCAACTGACTCCCCCACATATAGTTATACACCCGATCCCTACCCATAATGCAGCATGGAGGGGCTCAGTGAGGGCGGCAGTGTAGGTGTGTAAGTGTCTTATGGGGTCACACAGAGCATAAAAGGACAGCTGTCCTGCCTCATAATCCAGATATACCCTCACTCTGTCACAGGGGAAAAGACCAGGTAACCGGATTACTGTACTGTCATGTATCACGGAGTACTGATAATTCCACCCACTCCTACACAGACACCAGGACTTGTTATTATATCCAATGAATGACTGCTTTCCTTTCCTGCCTATACTGGGATAACACATCCCCACCATCCACCCTACAGATTTGCTGACATCCACTTCCCAGTAATGTCGCCCTAAGGAAAATCTCCTGGTGCTTATTACCTGATCACACTGAAATCTCTCTGGTGTTACTGGGTGATTCTGGTTTGGTGAGCAGGATGCAGTTTTCCCATCATCTGATATCTGTATATTATTACCAGCTGTGGCTACATCCAGAAATATGTCTATAGCTTCCTGCACAAAGACCCCTGTATCTATACCTGTTATTATATCAGATTCTATATCATTACCAGCTATGGTTACATCCAGTAATATGTCTGTAGCCTCCTGCACATAGATCCTTGTATTTATACCTGTTATTGTAACAGATAATTTGTGTAATTCCCCCAAGATGAGACCCACATCCAGATCTCCTGCACCGCGGACCTGGGTATCATGTCTCTCTGTGTCCTCAGTATCACACAAGTCCCCTGTGTCTGGTTCCTGTAAGACAGTCACCGGGTCAGACATGTTACACAGCTCCTCAATGTGACGCATCTTCCTGGACAGCTCGTCCTTCTTTATTTCCAGCTGCTGGATCAGATCAGAGACTGAGAGTGGAATGAGCTGTTCCTGCCTGCAGATCTCACTCAGGACTCTCTTCTCCAGGTCTTCCAGGTGTCTCCTGATGTCTCTGAACAGGGCAGTGACTGTCTCTGTTACACCAGTTGCTTTTCCCTGATATTCTCTCCTGCGCTCCTGCAGTCTCTGGACTCTTTTCTCAGTCTCCTCTCTCTTTGTGGTCAGTTTCTGCAGAACATCTCTCAGCTTCTCCTTCTTCTTCTCAGAGGCCTCATCCATTGACTCCATCTGATGTCCTCTGTGATCCCCAATCACACAGCAGGACACACAGATACAGGCAGCGTCCTCAGTGCAGTAATACTCCAGGACCTTCTTATGGACGGAGCATTTCCTGTTCCCCAGGGCAGTGGTGGGATCACATAAGACATGTTCTGCAGACTTGCTGTGTACTCTCAGGTGTTTATCACACAGAGAAGCCTCACACAGCAGACAGGATTTAGCAGCAGGTACAGGAGAGTCCACACAGTAAGTGCAGAAGATCCCAGTCTCCTCCTGATCTGGCCGAGTAGACAGGAAACGCCCCACTATGTTACACAGCGTTATGTTCCTCTGCAGTACAGGACGCTCCTGCCACACTGCTCTGCATTCAGGACAAGTATAAGCTCCAGCCCCCTCCTGTGTATCCAGCGCACGATCAATACAGACCCGGCAGAAGTTGTGGCCACATCTCAGGGTTACAGGATCAGTATAAATGCTCAGGCAGATAGAACAGTCCAGCTCCTGTCTCAGATCAGCAGACGCCATCGCTGGAAGCAGAAAAGGGAAATAACAGTGAAAGTCTCTGACGCTCGGATGCCAGTGAGGTCACATTCTGCACACAGGGGGAGGGGGAGCTGTCACTTAGATACCAGTGACTTTTACATTCTCTATCAGAATTAATTCATTTATACTAAGGCACTGGAGCTAACACATAAAATAACAGTTTACTTAATCAAAAATTATAGTTACAACTAGATATACTAAAAATGCATGAATAACAATTTGTTTAATTTCTGATCGGTTTATACAAAAAGAGAAAAAGAAAGAATGTTGAGAAAATAGATAAAACTTAACTTTTAATAATACTTAATATAAATTATAAACTCTTATATAATAAAAGCAAAATAATTTTTTATGAATAGGCAAATTTTTGTACTTGAATAAGCCAAAGGTAAAAAAATATTCATGTTCTCCTAGATGGTATCGCCAGTCCTGATGTGGGGCTTGAAAAATCGCTGATGTTCAGACTGTATATTACCATCAGAGTACTGGTAAATTATATAATCTGATCGCATCAATAACCCGGGTTATTGACGGTTGTTGCCGGATCGACTCGGCTCAAGGTGCAGTGTGAAAGCACCAAAGTGAATATCCTGGGACAAGCAACCTGGCATTTCAACCCTGGTTAAAAGAAGGGTTAAACATGGGTCGTACCGGGTCGCTGTGCAGTGAGAAAGCCTCTGACCTGGGTTATTCAACTCGGGTCTCAGAAAAAGGTGCTGATTGGCTGTATGTGTCAGCTCAGAGCAGTCCCCAGCCCCGCCTCTTATTTCCTTTCTGACCTCATCAGTGTGAGCCAGAAAAGTCCATTTTAAATCACATCACAGTGTTTAACATGCGTGGGCCGGGTTTAGGGTGAAAGGCACCAACCCGGGTTGAAACTGTAATGTGAAGGGGTCTGAGTCTTAGCGGTATGAGTGTATTCTACAAAGTAGAGGAAAAGAGCCTTAGCCCATGGATGATAACAGATGTCAAATATCCTGGGATGGCACTTTGTTCCAATAACTCCTAATCTGTGTGTTTCTCTTTGGGACAGAAATGTATCATTAATTGATCCTTTATCACAATATTGTCATCAAAAATTGTGGGTATTTTGAGTGAAACAGATATAAAGCTACTGTACAAGGCTGAAAATTTAGTTTTCTGTACAGTAAATTCAAGGTTTTTATGCAGGAGAAAAGTATAATCCTAGTGGAGCATCAAACACATGCGTCATTTGTCACAGCACAGAAACCAGCCATTAATCACCACGCTGCAAATGAATAGGCTGAATATTGGGGGTCACTCTGAGTTGATCGCTCGCTAGCTACTTTTAGCAGCCGTGCAAACGCATTGTCGCCGCCCACTGTGGAGCGTATTTTCGCTTTGCAGAAGTGCAAACGCTTGTGCAGCAGAGCGCCTGCAAAATAATTTTGCGCAAAACAAGACCAGCCCTGTAGTTACTCTTCGTGTGCGTTGATTCTAACGACGAAGGGATGGTCTTTGACGTCACACACCCACCCAGCGTCTGCACAGCCACGCCTGCGTTTTCCCCAACATGCCTGCGTTTTTCTAAGCACTCCCTGAAAACGGTGGGTTGACACCAAGAAACGCCCACTTCATGTCAATCTTCCTGCGTTGTGCCGTGTGACTGAAAGCTTTGCTAGAACCTGTGCAAAACCTCAAAGGACTTTGTACCCGTACGTCGCGCGTGTGCATCGCGGTGCATACGCATGCGCAGAAATGCAGATTTTTAGCCTGAACACTGCACTGCGAACAACGGCAGCTAGCGATCAACTCGGAATGACCCCCATTGTATTGCTATTTGGTGAGATTTGTGCTCCTTGCATTTGTGTATGGTTCACAAAGGTCTGCTAAATTTGGACACAAAGAAGTTTGAGAATCTCTCATGTAAGGTGTGGAACCTTTACGTCTGCTTTTCACCACAGGAAAGTTACTGAACCTGGTATTCCCAGGTGGTCCTCCGTCCAGGTACTAACCAGGTCTGTCACAGATTAGCTTCCGAGATCGGATGAGATTGGGTGTGTCGGATGACGTATGGCAGTAACTTGATGAATGAGAGAGTCTGTGTTCCACTGAATGTACTTCTGCTTTCCAAATGGGTGTGCTCACATCTCTGTTACCTTAGTATTGCAGAGACAAGAACTGGCACATTTGGATGATAAGGTACATAGAAATTAAGATTTTATCAAGGAGAAGGCTACGTAATAAGAGAAAAAGAGGTCCGGGCTGATACTTCTGCTTTCTCATGGCCATATAGCGTGATAGAGGACAATGGATGAGAGAGTACAAAGCAAAGAGTCTTTTTGGAAAAGATAAGACAAGATAACAAGAGTCCAATTGCAGTAGTGGTTGGAGCTGATGACTACATGGACTTGTGCAATTATTTATTTGGGTGTGGTGTTGTTGGCAAGTTTTCCAATCATGGAACAGCACACTATTACTAATGGTGGCAGACTATGCCAAGCCTAAGAACAAGGAAGGTCATTTCGAGTTGATCGTAGCTGAGCAAAATTTAGCACAGCTACGATCATCTTCCCTGACATACGGGGGGACGCCCAGCACAGGGCTAGTCTGCACCGCAAGTCAGTGCGGCGATCCCCCCCTTCCCGCACAAATACAAAAGCATTGCACAGCGTAGATGCTTTTGTGTTTCAGGAGTAACTCCCAGCCAGCGCAACTCCTGCGGCTGGCTGGGAGTTGTTTGTCGCTGCCGCTGGCCGCAGCGGCTGCGTGAGACATCACACAGCCGCCGCGGCCCTCCCCCCCAACGGTACGGCCACACCTGCGTTGGCTGGACCGCGCCTCCTAAACGGCGGCTTAACGCCGCCGTTCAGCCCCCTCCCGCCCAGCGTCCGCCTTGGTCTCAGAGGCAATCGCTAGGCAGCGACGACTGCCATGCGCCGGTGCATGTGCGGTTCAGACCCGATCGCTGCGACAAACTGCAGCGATCGATCGGGTCGGAATGACCCCCAATATCACGAGTATGAATTGCAGTCTAACTCCTTGAGTCTACCTATATATAATACTACGTGCTTTATCGCGCCCTACGGGCGCTCTTCACACCGTCGTAAGGGGCTATGCCCCCTTAACCCTTGCACGCCTTTCTGGGGTTCAATATTTGTATTATATGGAGTATTACCTGCATTCCTTTGTTAGTGGTTAAATATTGCACAATGAAAGGGAGTGCGATGGTGAAGGAGGCGCAGCCCCTTGCGATGGCGTGAACAGCACCTGCAGGGCATGATGTACAGAATGTAGCGGGTGCCGGGGGGACTGCGGATGGGGGAGGGTGTCTGTAGATGCTGCGGGTGGAGGGGGGGCGGAAGCGGGGGGGGGGGGGGGGGGCGGATGGGAAAGGGTCGGGAGGTGCTGCGGGTGGGGGAGGGGCAGAGGAGTGGGGGCTGCAGATGGGGGAGGGGTCTGGAGGCACTGTAAGTGGGGGAGTGGCAGGGGTGCCACGAGTTGGAGAGGGGCAGGTGCCGGGATGTTGCGGATGGGTGAAGGGTTCCGTAGGTGCTGTGGGATGGGGAGGGGCGGGGAGGGGGGTAGGGGGTCTGGAGGCGCCGTGGGTAGGGGAGGGGCAGGTACGGGTGGTGCGGCGGATGGGATAGGGGGTCCGGAGGTGCAGGTGCGGGGGTGCCATGGGTGGGGGAGGGGTGGGTGAGGGGGGAACAGCAGATGGAGGAGGGTGTCTGCAGATGCTGCGGGTGGAGGGGGGCAGGTGTGGGGGGAGACATATATGGGGGGTGGATGGTGGAGTGGGTCTGGAGGTGCTGTGGGTGGTGGAGGGGCGGAGGAGTGGGAGCCACGGGTGGTGTAGGGGGTCTGGAGGCACAGCGTGTGGGGAAGGGTGGAGTGCCGCATGTGGTGGAGGGGAAGGTGCGGAGGTGTGGTGCATTGAGGAGGGGTCTGGATACGCTGCGGGTACTGTACCTGCCAAAAAGGTAGTTGGAGGGCATGCAGTAACAGGGCCAGGACAGGGGTGACAGGGTCAGAACAGGGGTGACGGGGCCAGGACAGGGGTGACAGGGTCAGAACAGGGGTGATGGGGCCAGGACAGGTGTGAGAGGGTCAGAACAGGGGTGACGGGGCCAGGACAGGGGTGACGGGGCAAGGACAGGGGTGACGAGGCCAGGACAGGGGCGACAGGGCTAGGACAGGGGTGACAGGGGCAGGGTAGGGGCGGCAGGACTAGGACAGGGGTGACAGGGCCAGTATAGGGTTGACAGGGCAAGCACAGGGGTGACAGGGCCAGGATAGGGGTAACAGAGCCAGGATAAGGGTGACAGGGCCAGGATAAGGGTGACAGGGCAAGGCCAGGGGTGACAGGGCCAGGATAAGGGTGACAGGGCCAGGATACGGGTGAAAGGGCAAGCACAGGGGTGACAGGGCCAGGATAAGGGTGACAGGGCCAGGATAGGGGTGACAGGGCCAGGATAAGGGTGACAGGGCAAGGCCAGGGGTGACAGGGACATGACAGAACACAGGGCACGGGAGAGATTGGTATTAGGGACAAAACAGTGGTGACAGACAGATGTGTATTACCGGAGGCTGCTGCTGCTGTTCCACTCCAACCTGTTGGGATCTGCTGCTGGTGGAGACTTGGCATGGCTGACTCTCTCAGGCTGGAGTCCTGCTTCCTCTGCCCGTCCGCATCCCTCCCCCCCTCCTCAGTCACACACCGCAGACCTCGCGCAGCTGCCGGGCAATGTGGTAATGGGAGACTGGGAGTGACTGGTTAGCCCCCAGGAGACGCTGCGACTGGAGGGAGGAGGGGGTCATAGCATGCACACGGCGAGGACCTCGCGGCTGCTGGGCACTGTGGTAAGGGGAGACTGGGAGTGACTGGTTAGCCCCCAGGAGACGCTGCGGCTGGAGGGAGGAGCAGTGCCGTAACTAGGCATTTTAGCGCTGTGTGCAAGAAACGGCAGTGGCGCCCCCCCCCCATGCAAGACAGGGGCAGTGTGCGCCGTAGGCGCGTGAAAAATTTAGAGGGGCGTGGCTTCATGGGGAAGGGGCGTGGCCACAAAATAATAGCAATTCATACTACGGTGCACAGTAGTCTACATTATTCAAATTACGCTGCACAGTAGCGCCACTACACCAGGTAGAGCCCCTTTTATACATTACAGCAGACAGCATCCTCCTTTTGACACATTACAGCAGACAGTCCCCCTTTTTACACATTACAGCAGACAGCGTCCCCGTTTATACACATTACGGCAGACGGTGTCCCCCTTTATACACATTGCGGCAGCCAGGCCCCCTTTTTACACATTACGGGAGCCAGTCCCCCTTTTTACACATTGCGGCAGCCAGGCCCCCTTTTTACACATTACGGCAGCCAGTCCCCCTTTTTACACATTGCAGCAGCCAGTCCCCCTTTTTACACATTGCGGCAGACAGTCCCCCTTTTTACACAATGCGGCAGCCAGTCCCCCTTTTTACACATTGCGGCAGCCAGTCCCCCTTTTTACACAATGCGGCAGCCAGGACCCCTTTTTACACAATGCGGCAGCCAGGACCCCTTTTTACACATTGCAGGAGCCAGTCCCCCTTTTTACACAATGCGGCAGCCAGGACCCCTTTTTACACAATGCGGCAGCCAGGACCCCTTTTTACACATTATGGCAGCCAGGCCCCTTTTTTACACATTACGGCAGACAGTCCCCCTTTTTACACATTGCAGCAGCCAGTCCCCCTTTTTACACAATGCGGCAGCCAGGACCCCTTTTTACACATTGCAGGAGCCAGTCCCCCTTTTTACACAATGCGGCAGCCAGGACCCCTTTTTACACATTGCAGGAGCCAGTCCCCCTTTTTACACAATGCGGCAGCCAGGACCCCTTTTTACACAATGCGGCAGCCAGGACCCCTTTTTACACATTGCAGGAGCCAGTCCCCCTTTTTACACAATGCGGCAGCCAGGACCCCTTTTTACACAATGCGGCAGCTAGGACCCCTTTTTACACATTACGGCAGACAGTCCCCCTTTTTACACATTGCAGCAGCCAGTCCCCCTTTTTACACATTGCGGCAGCCAGTCCCCCTTTTTACACAATGCGGCAGCCAGGACCCCTTTTTACACAATGCGGCAGCCAGGACCCCTTTTTACACATTGCGGCAGCCAGTCCCCCTTTTTACACAATGCGGCAGCCAGGACCCCTTTTTACACATTATGGCAGACGGTGTCCCCCTAAAAGAGAGAGAGAGAGAGAGAGAGAGAGAGAGATACTTACCTGACAGGCTCCTCGTGCTGGCAGCTCCCTCGGTGCAGGCAGTGAGGTGAGAAGGAAGAGGAGGGAGGGGGAGCAGGGAGCCGCAGCAGCGCTATTTGATTGGTAGTAAGCGCCGCTGCAGCATCCCCCTCTTCTTCTGTATTGGCTGCCTGGCGCTGCTGTGGATGCTGGGATGAAGGAACCGCAGTGAAGAAGCGTGGAGTGTGCTAGAAAGTGACGCTCCTCCGCGCCAGAGAGCCCCTGCTATGCTGATGTGGGGGGTCAAGCACACAGTGAGCCGGTGCCCGTCTGTCTGTACGGCATACCCCCTCACACACCGCCATACCTCCCAACTGTCCCGGGGGTCCGGCAGCAGAGCCGGATTAGGGGGGGCAGGGGGTATGTACCGTTGGCCCCACAGTTTTAGGGGGTCCCCCGGCTGGAGTAGCTCTGTCCCAGCTCTGAAGCTCCCCCGTCCTGCCAGCAACAGTGGCAGCATTGTGCTACAGTCAGCACACGCTGCTGCATGTTGACAGGTCTGTGGTGTTGCTGCCTCTCTGCTTTCTTCTGCCTGTGCGGGTGTGTAGGGGGGAGCGACCACCTCCTCTGGATTTACCCATAGCTGAGGGGCCAAAATTCCATATAAAAAAAAAAGTCCCGGAATTTGCATAAGGGGGTGTAACCATGCAGGCGCGATTAGGCCACGCCCACAGCCCCACAGCAGGCACAGCAATGAGATAGGGCCCCCCTGTCTCAAGTGCCCTGGGCCCCCCGGACTCATAATCCGCCCCTGGAGGCATGTCTGCAGCTCACAGAGCGCTGGGCATGCCCCCTCACTGACGAAAACGGGGACCCTCCGCGAAGCCACGCCCCTTTTTCATTGGTCATGTCCCCTTTTCGCCGCACGTGTATCCCTCCTTCTGCCTGAAAAAAGCTGGGAGGTGTGCACCCCTGTCTGCCTGAAGAAAGCTGGGAGGTATGCACCCCTGCCTGTGCCATGCCCATACCATCTGCGTCTGCTCCAAGTCTCCTATAGATTTGCCCAGATCTGTGACTCATTTGACTAACTCCCGCCCAGTGTTGTGACTCCGCCCAGCGTTAGCAAATGAGTCACAAAGTCACAGATCTGGGCTATTATATAGGAGATGGAACATCTATTTCCAAGCACAGGTTCCATCTTGTGAGGTTCATTAAGCCTCTTAAGGCTCATACACATGGGGGAGATGTGTGCTGAGCGATCTAGCACAGACTGCTCAGCACACAGTTCTCTCCCCCGCTCAGCACCCAGCGGTGAAGTGAGCGATCTACTAGATTGTGCCTGCATGCAGAGGCGGATTGGCCACAGGGTTTACAGGGAAGATTCCCGGTGGGCCGACGCACCCGCGGGGCCTGTTTTGTTTGAGGACATGTGGTCCTATTTATAGACATAATGAATAAGATGCCAAACAATTTGCATATATGAAAATGACTTTGCCACTTAGCCTGTGATTGCAGATGATCTAGTGTATGCTCTGTCTGCCTGCTTGGCTGACATATAAGATTGAGTGAATAGTGATTGGGATACGGTTGGTGTAATAAGCAAGAAAATATATCTTTCTAAAGAATTATATAGTTTCCTAAATTCTGAAGGTGTATCATATAATGTGCTCATAATATGTAATGTTATTTCTGTTTTACTCCCCCCTTGATGCTGGACATGCCCACTATCTGGAAAGTCTTGGGGGGAGGGTGCTGCTGCCATGGCCCATGGCTAGACCTTACACCTCTGGTGCTGCCCAAGTGGGGCCACTAGTGCAAATTTTTCCAGGGCCGCTTTTTGTTCCCAATCCGCCCCTGCCTGCATGCATGGCAATCTAGCACCGGCGATAGCGCCGCCCATCACTATCGCTGTGGGGCATACACAGGCACACTAGTCTGATTGCTTAGAATTTAAGCACGGATCTCTCCGTGTGTGCACCCCTTTACTCTCTGGTTCTTATCATGGCTTTTTTATGTTAGTAATAACATATAGATGGGTATGGGGTTAAATGCAATTTTTTCTCATGGTACATTTATGCGTCCAGGTTGTCCCTTCTGTATTTTTCTTATCACTTGTATATTCTGTACAGAAGAGATACCTTATTTCTATATCTCTATGTACATATTACTGAGCCTATGTATCAAGCTCTAGTTACTTAATAATCATACGAAACCTGCCGTTTCCCCATGATGTAGGTATAGGGGCTATGTAACAAGAGCCTAACGCAAGCGATATCTACTGCGTGAGGCTTATTAATGGGGCAGATCGCAATCCTCATTCTTTTTAATGGAGACCAGAGCCAAAACCCCATCGTGATCTGCCAGTTGTACTGAGGACATAATGGGCATTTACTTCCGACCAATCCGGGCACGGCCACCATCTGGCTTCTGTGTGATAGACCCAAGTGAGAGAAGCTGTAAAAGATTTCCCATCCTGGAAAGACAGGAGAACCTTTGCATAAAAGAGGTCAGTTAAGGGAACATGGGGGTCATTCCGAGTTGTTCGCTCGTTAATTTTTTATCGCAATGGAGCGATTAGTCGCTTGTACGCATGCGCAATGTCCGCAGTGCGACTGCGCCAAGTAAATTAGCTATGAAGTTTGGTATTTTACTCACGGCATTACAAGGTTTTTTCTTCGTTCTGGTGATCGTAATGTGATTGACAGGAAGTGGGTGTTTCTGGGCGGAAACTGGCCGTTTCATGGGTGTGTGTGAAAAAACGCTGACGTTTCTTGGAAAAACGCGGGAGTGGCTGGAGAAACGGGGGAGTGTCTGGGCGAATGCTGGGTGTGTTTGTGACGTCAAACCAGGAACGACACTGACTGAACTGATCGCAATGGCAGAGTATGGCCGTGTACACACGGTGAGATTCGGACTTATCCGATTCTCACTGTGCGACGGGGGGCCGGGTCGGCACTTAGCCAGTATCGCAAGCACATAATGAGTGTGCTTGCGATCCTGGTTCTGTGCGATTTTGGCTAAGTGTCAATCCTGACTATCTCTTCTATAGAGATAGTCAGGATTGACTTGCCTGCACAGCCTATTTTTTGTCCCGATGCCGACCTCGCGGGGCCGCGCATCGGCATCGGATCGGGATCGCAAGGTGACTGTCACCTTGCGATCTGCACTATCTTTTCATCCGATTCTGACTATATAGTCAGAATCGGATGAATAAATCTTACCGTGTGTACACACCCTAAGTCTCGAGCTACTCAGAAACTGCTAAGAGAGGTCTAATCGCAATATTGCAAATCCGTCGTTCGCAATTTTGAGAAGCTAAGAGTCACTCCCAGTAGGCGGCGACTTAGCGTGTGCAAAGCTGCTAAAAGCAGCTTGCGAGCGAACAACTCGGAATGACCACCCATATTGCTTGGCTGAACCTGGTTCTTTTTGTAGTGGTTATAATACCCTTAAGTTGAGTACACACTGTGCAATATAACGAGTGTGTACACCCCATACGTCTGTGAACGATGATATATATGAGTACAGCAAGGTAAACCTCAGATAGATACAAAGAGACTTCAGTCTGTTACACATAACAAACATTTATTGCAGTTACACACCGCAGGGGAACTTACTAATGAAACAAAACATGAAGAACCCTTCACTAGAATAAACTGTGGCACTGAAAAGCTTACTCGGTGGCATCATCCTCCCCGCAACACGAAATTATCATGTGTTTATACTGATAACGTCCAGTGCAGGGTATATAATATCATATTATTGCTATATGTATAATGCTCCCTCTTTATGACTCCAGCAAAAAACAAAGCCTAAGGTGGTATTCAACCCCACAGCTAATTGCTGCACCGGAGCAATCCAATTAGCGGACACTGACCCGCGTGTGAATCCCTGAAGTCGGACTGAACCTCGCAGCAAAAGTCTGCATAAAAGCAGCAAAATCAGGTACACGCACGGGAAAAAAGCACCATTGATTCCACAGCTTATGCAGAATCAGTGGGCTTTGACGTCTGAATCACAAATTTGAAGTATGGGGAAAAAGGCAATGTAATTGAATAGCTTTTTCCTGCGCCATGGGGATTTTAGCCAGCAATTACCCCACAGCTAATTGAATACCCCCCATATCTGTTATATGAGTGAGTTTTTAAGAGTGATTATAAAGTTGTCCTATTTTTAGAAAATGCCTGGTGATAAGTGAAGGTGGTAAAATAAAGGGGGTGAAACACAATGGGAGCGCTGCATAATGCGCACTTCTATTATACATAATAACAATAGTAATTATACAAAGTGGCCATAATTAAACTATTCAGACCCGTCCGTAGCTCTAACTAATTGACGGAATGCCATATCACAGGCAATAGGAACAAGTGCAGCATTGACTATTGTAACAGGATGTACTTCGGCTGACAGACAGATATTGCAGCCAATCCCAGCTCCCAGTGAGTCAGAGGCGGGGAAAACCCACAGCAATGTATATTGATATATTTACTATGAGTTTTTAACATAACAATAGTAGAACACATCCAGACACACTGGTCACCTGGTTACACAGGGGGAGGGGCTCATCTGTAGCTCCAACCACAGCTTCATTCTATTGGCTGAATGTTCTTCCAATCAGATTCCTCTCCTTGTGATGTCACCAGTCTCTGGACAGATTTCCTATGGTAATTTTTCCCAGCTCCTGACTCCCCCAGATATGGTTATACACCCGTCCCCCACCCATAATGCAGCATAGAGGGGCTCAGTGAGGGCGGCAGTGTAGGTGTGTAAGTGTGTGATGGGGTCACACAGAGAATAAAAGGACAGCTGTCCTGCCTCATAATCCAGATATACCCTCACTCTGTCACAGGGAATATTGTCAGGTACCCGGATCCACATACTGTCATGTACCACTGAGTACTGATTATTATACCTCCACCTACACAAACACCAGGACTTGTTATTAAATCCAATGTGAGAATAATCTCCGCTCCTCTCTATACTGGGATAACACATCCCCACCCTCCAATCCCCGGATTTACGGACATCCACTTCCCAGTAATGTCGCCCTGAGGAAAATCTCCTGGTGCTTATTACCTGATCATCCTCAAATCTCTCTGATGATTCTGGGCGATTCTGGTTTATATCTGTGCAGGATGCAGTTTTCCTGTCACCTGATATCAGTATATTATTACTAGCTGTGGTTACATCCAGTAATAGGTTTGAAGATTGCGGCACATAGATCCCTGTATTTATACCTGTTATTATATCAGATAATGTGTGTAATGACCCTGAGATGAGACCCACATCCAGATCTCCTGCACCATGGACCTGGTTATCATGTCTCTCTGTGTCCTCAATATCACACAAGTCCCCTGTGTCTGGTTCCTGTAAGACAGTCACTGGATCAGACATGCTACACAGCTCCTCAATGTGACGCATCTTCCCGGACACCTCGTCCTTCTTTATTTCCAGCTGCTGGATCAGATCAGAGACTGAGAGTGAAACGCGCTGCTCCTGCCTGGAGATCTCATTCAGGACTCTCTTCTCCAGGACTTCCAGCTGTCTTCTGATGTCTCTAAACAGGGCAATGACTGTCTCTGTTACACCTGATGCTTTTTCCTGTTCTTCTCTCCTGCGCTCCTGCAGACTCTGGACTCTTTTCTCAGTCTCCGCTCTCTTTGTGGTCAGCTTCTGCAGAACATGTCTCAGTTTCTTCTTCTTCTTCTCAGAGGCCTCATCCAGCATCTCCACATGGTGTCCTTGATGTTCTCCATCCAGCCTACAGGACACACAGATACAGGCAGTGTCCTCAGTGCAGTAATACTCCAGGACCTTCTTATGGACGGAGCATTTCCTGTTCCCCAGGGCAGTGGTGGGATCACATAAGACGTGTTCTGCTGACTTGCTGTGTACTCTCAGGTGATTATCACACAGAGAAGCCTCACACAGCAGACAGGATTTGGCAGCAGGTACAGGAGAGTGAATACAGTAAGTGCAGAAGATCCCAATCTCCTCCTGATCCAGCACTTTTTTAATATCATACTGAGATGCCATCACTGACAGCTGAAACGAGAAACAAAAGTAAAAGTCTCTGACAACAAAAATAGAGAGTAAGAACTGTATGCAACTTGGTTTTGTGGATGAATCTTGCAATTTGTTGCAATGCAATACTCCTTAGCACATTTAACATAGTATCTAATGTTGAAAAAAGACAATTTGTCGATCGAGTTCAACCTATTTGTGGTCTCCTACGCAGGATTATTGGTATAAAATTTTGACTGATGCTGATGTCGGCCGTTACGTTTTATCCCTCTTTTTTATAATAACTATAGTGCGTGACTATGCACCATAACCCTGGATATCCTTATCCATTAGGCATTTATCTAATCCATTCTTAAAGGTGTTGACTGAGTCCGCAGTTACTACTCTCTCAGGCAGGGAATTCCAAACACGTATTGTCCTTATTGTGAAAAAACCTTTACACCGTATTGTGCGGAATCTCCTCTCCTCTAACCTGAGCGAGTGTCCACGAGTTCTCTGTGTTGATCTAACCAAAAACAGGTCCTGCGCAAGATCTGTGTATTGTCCCCTTATATATTTGTAGATGTTGATCATTTTGCGCAACTACAGACCATTGAGGGTCATAAGCATATGAACCTGCGGCTGTGTGGGTGTAACTAGGCAGCAACTCTCCGTTTGCACACATCCTAAATATTCCACCCGAAAAAATTGGGTGGCCCTCCCGCCCCCATGGAAAGGTGGGCAAGTCTCCCGCTTTATTATTATTATTATTATTATTACATTTTATTTATAGGGCGCCACACGTGTTTCGCAGCGCCGTACAAAGGACAGTACAGGGAGACAAAACTTAGCATAACAGTAAATAAATAACAAAAATGGAGTGCAGGTAACAAAGAGCACCACAATTCTCAAAACATAATACAGCTTATATGTAAGTAGCGAGGGAGTAATCATTGTACTACTTGGGGCTGGCGGCCATAGATAGAGGAGAGGGGCCATTTACCAGTAGGAGAAAAAGCAGGTAAAGATGGTCGCTGAGTGAAATGTGTCAAGAGGGCTTAGACAAGAGGAAAGAGGGCCCTGCTCTGAAGAGCTAACAATCTAGTGGGGAGGGGCGACAGACAGATGACGAGGTGCAAGCAAGCAGGTAGAAGCCTGATGGTGGTATGCGATCAAAGCAGAGATGTCCAAGGCATGGGGCAGGGGGATGGAGGAGCAGCCTAAAGACTAGGTTATGCATTGGAGGGGTACGCTTTGATAAATAGGTGGTTTTTCAGTGCCCGTTTGAAGCTTTGCAAGGTCGGGGAGAGTCTAATGGAGCGGGGGAGCGCATTCCACTGAAGGGGTGCAGCACGGGCAAAATCCTGAACTCGTGCATGGGAAGCAGTGACCAAGGCAGAGGAGAGGCGACGGTCATCAGCTGACCGTAGTGGGTGGGAGGGAGTATGAAGGGAGAGGAGGTTGGAGATGTAGGGAGAAGTGGAATTAGAGATGGCCTTGTATGTGAGGGTGAGGAGTTTGAAGAGGATTCTGTAGGGGAATGGGAGCCAGTGTAGATTTTGTCGAAGGGGAGTGGCAGAAGTGGAGCGGCGGGAGAGGAAGATGAGCCTAGCTGCAGAGTTGAGGACAGATTGGAGGGGAGCGATGTGGGAGCAAGTGAGGCCAGTGAGGATCACATTGCAGTAGTCGAGTCGTGAGATGACCAGTGAGTGGATGATAAGTTTAGTTGCACTCTGGGAGAGAAATGGCCTGATGCGAGCAATGTTGCGTAGCTGGAACCGACAAGATTGCGCCAGAGCTTGGATGTAGGGTGCAAAGGAGAGGGAGGAGTCAAGAGTGACGCCCAGGCAGCGGAGTTGGGGAACGGGGGAGATGATAGTGTTGTCAACAGTGATAGAGATATTTGTAGGGGGTGTTGCTCTGGCTGGGGGAAAGATAATAAGTTCAGTTTTGTCCATGTTGAGCTTCAGAGAGCGCTCAGACATCCAGGAGGAGATGGCAGAGAGGCAGCTGGAGACCTGAGAGAGGACAGAGGGGGACAGATCAGGAGAGGAGAGGTAGAGTTGTGTGTCGTCACCATAGAGGTGGTGTTGAAGGCCAAAGGAGTTAATGAGCGCACCCAGGGAACAGGTGTACAGGGAGAACAGAAGGGGGCCTAGGACAGAACCCTGAGGGACACCAACAGGAAGGATGGAAGGGTGTGAGGTGGTTCCGGAGGCAGACACAGAGAAGGAGCGGTTAGTGAGGTATGAGGTAAACCAGTCAAGGACCGTGCTAGAGAAGCCAACATTTTGGAGTGTGCGGAGGAGGAGAGGGTGATCCACGGTGTCAAAGGCAGCAGAGAGGTCCAGAAGGACGAGCAAAGAGAAGTGGCCCTTGGATTTGGCCGAAAGCAGTTCACTGGTGACTTTCACCAGGGCAGTCTCGGTGGAGTGGAGTGGGCGAAAGCCAGATTGTAGTGGATCAAGGATGGAGTGGTCAGAGAGGTAGCTTGTGAGACGGCTGTAGACCAGTCGTTCAAGTAGTTTGGAGGCGAAAGGGAGAAGGGAGATGGGGCGGTAGCTAGTGAGTGATGAAGGGTCGAGGTTGGCTTTTTTGAGAATAGGGGACACCAGAGCATGTTTGAATGGTGAGGGAAAGATGCCAGTAGAGAGCGATAGGTTAAAGAGGTGAGCAAGGTGGGAGCAGGCAGTGGGGGGGAGGGAGCGGAGAAGACGGGAGGGGAGGGGGTCCAAGGGGCAGGTTGTGGGGGGAGAGGATAAGATTAGGGAGTGGACTTCCTTGTCTGAGGTGGGACGGAAGCAGGACAGGGTGGGATAGATGGACGGGAGGGATGGTGAGAGCAGGGGAGCAGCAGAGGGGTGACGGGAGGAGATGTAATTTTGAATATCCTCAATTTTGGAGATGAAGAAGGAGGCAAAGTCAGTGGGAGTGAGGGAAGAGGGGAGGGAAGGAGGAGGGGGGCGAAGGAGAGTGTTGAAAGTTTCAAAGAGTCGGCGTGGACTGGAGGACTGAGAAGAGATGAGTGTTTGGAAAAAGGATTGCTTGGCGAGAGAAAGAGCAGAGCTATAGGAGGAGAGGATAAACTTGAAATGGAAAAAGTCCGCCAGAGAGTGGGATCTCCTCCAGGAGCGTTTTGCGGAGCGTGAACATTTTTGTAGGAATCGTGTAAGTTTGGTGTGCCAGGGTTGGGGTTTGGAGCGGCGGAGGGGGACAGAGGAGAGGGGGGCCACAGAGTCAAGACCAGCAGTAAGGGAAGAGTTATAGAAGGAGGCTGCCTGGCTGGGACAAGTCATAGTGGAAAGAGGAGAGAGGAAGGTCTCGAGGGAGGACAGGATAGCGGGGTTGAGGGACCCGAGATTGCGTCTGGTGATGGTGGGTCTGGGTGTGAAGCGGAGAGGGGAAGATGAGAGGGTGAAAGAAAGCAGATGGTGGTCAGAGAGAGGGAAGGAAGAGTTAGAGAAATCAGAGAGAGCACATCGGTGGATGAGGAAAAGGTCGAGGGAGTGGCCGAGATTGTGAGTAGGAGTGGAGGACCATTGAGAAAGTCCAAAGGAGGTGGAAAGGGCAAGAAGGTTAGAAGAAGCTGCATTAGTGATGTCGATAGGGATGTTAAAGTCACCGAGAATGATAGAGGGGAGGTCGGAGGAGAGAAAGTGGGGAAGCCAGGCAGCAAAGTTGTCAAGGAAAGGTGAACAGCAGCCAGGGGGGGCGGTAGATCACTGCCACATGGAGGTGAATGGGGTAGAAGAGGCGGATAGTGTGGACCTCAAAGCTGGAGAAGGTGAGGGAGGGCTCAGGTGGGATGACATGAAAGGTGCAGTTAGGGGAGAGAAGGATGCCCACGCCTCCACCCTGGCGGCCATCAGGTCTGACCGTGTGGGTGAAGGAGAGGCCTCCGTAGGAGAGGGCAGCAGGGGAGGTGGTGTCAGAGGAGGAGAGCCAGGTTTCAGTGATGGCGAGAAGGTTAAAAGAGTGGGAGATGAAGAGGTCGTGGATAGTTGGCAACTTGTTGCAGATTGATCTAGCATTCCAGAGTGCACAGGAGAAGGGAAGGGAGGGGACGGGGGAGATGGGGATCAGGTTGGCTGGGTTCTGAATGCGTGTGGGTAGTCTGGAAATTTGGGTGGCGGGTGACCTAGCAGTGAGGATTGGTATGGGACAGGATCGAGGAGCCATAATTCCAGTTCAGTAGTGTTGTTCAGAGGAATAGTATTGAATGGAGTGGCTGTAATATAGAAAGAACAATGAGAAGGGGGATGTAGTCAAAGCAGACACAGTGAAGACCAGTTTTTCTGTAAATAATGGAGGGAATGGAAACACTGAGAATGTTACACAGTGGCTGTAGAGAGTATAAATGAGGAGTAGAAAGCAATGTGTGAGAGCAGTATGGCTGTTACTTAATCAGGCAGGGAGGTCAGTGTCCAGGCTGTGCGGATTGCAGGCGTTGGTGGTACTGGACTAGGTTACTCTCTGTAGGCTGTTGATTGCAGGTGGGGAAGATAGTCTGTTGTCCTTCTGTTCCTTTCCCTGTCAGCCCACCGCATCCCCCTCTGCCACCCACAGCAGAGAACAAGTGGGTAGTCCGAGGGGATACGATGACGCGATTTGTGCTGAATTGCGCCATCGTAGCCCCGCCTCCACTCTACAGTGCCTGTTTTCTCTGCACTGTATAGCGGGGGACAGGGCCACGATGACGTGACCATGAGCCACGCCCCCGGACTGACCACCTCACACGCTGGTCACGTCCCCGGACAGCCCACCTCTCCGATGGTCACGCCCCCATTAGCCTGCCACGCTGCCTCCTCCCGGAGGAGGGTGCAGCAAGGTAGGCAAACATGTTCTGAGGGCGTGTAGGTGTAATATCAGGTTGTTCAGAGTTTTATCGTACAGAGAGAGAAAGGTCTGATATCAGACCTGTCGCATCATATATAGGTCAGATACAAATAAGTGCTGATTGTGATGGCGGCTACTTACACAAGCAGATGCAGTGTGGCCAACTTCCAACAAGAGAGGTCAAGATACGCTTATTGGGGGTCATTCAGATCTGATCGCTACTGTGCGTTTTCGCACAGCAGGCACTCAGGAACTAACAGCGCATGCGTATGCACCGCAATGCGCACGCGCATTGGCCATCAACGGGCATCAGCGACGGGATGGTGCGAAAAATCCGATCGCACAGGCGTTCGCAAGGTGATTGACAGGAGGAAGCCGCCTGTGGGTGGCAACTGACCATTTACTGGGAGTGTTCGGGAGAACGCAGGCGTTCCCAAGCGTTTTCAGGGAAGGTGTCTGACGTCAGCTCCGACCCCGATCAGCCTGATGTCATTGCACTGGAGGAGTAAGTCCTGGGCTGCGCACACACTGCACACAGTGGATTTTAGCAGCTCAGTGTACACATAGAATCGCACACTTGCATGGCGAATATACACTCCCCGGCGGCGACTATTTGATTGCAGGACAATAAAATTAGCAGACCAGCGATCAGCTCTGAATGGCCCCCATATTTCTGAGCTCACTATACAGAAAACTTGCATGCAGGTCTGAAACAGGTACTACTGTAAGTGTTCACAATTTGAATGAGGCTGATCTGAGCTATACTAAGGGACAATAGCAAATGCATAAAGGGACAAAGTTCAACACACACAGGATGGTGTCTGGTGACAGTGTGAGGGAGTACTACAGGACGGTGTGTGGTGACAGGGTGAGGGAGTACTACAGGACGGTGTGTGGTGACAGGGTGAGGGAGTGCTACAGGATGGTGTGTGGTGACAGGGTGAGGAAGAGCTACAGGATGGTGTGTGGTGACAGGGTGAGGAAGAGCTACAGGATGGTGTGTGGTGACAGGGTGAGGAAGAGCTACAGGACGGTGTGTGGTGACAGGGTGAGGAAGAGCTACAGGATGGTGCGTGGTGACAGGGTGAGGGAGTACTACAGGATGGTGTGTGGTGACAGGGTGAGGGAGAGCTACAGGATGGTGCGTGGTGACAGGGTGAGGGAGTACTACAGGATGGTGTGTGGTGACAGGGTGAGGGAGAGCTACAGGATGGTGTGTGGTGACAGGGTGAGGGAGAGCTACAGGACGGTGTGTGGTGACAGGGTGAGGGAGAGCTACAGGACGGTGTGTGGTGACAGGGTGAGGGACAGATACAGGATGGTGTGTGGTGACAGGGTGAGGGACAGATACAGGATGGTGTATGGTAACAGGGTGAGGGAGAGCTACAGGATGGTGTGTGGTGACAGGGTGAGGGAGAGCTACAGGATGGTGTGTGGTGACAGGGTGAGGGAGAGCTACAGGATGGTGTGTGGTGACAGGGTGAGGGAGAGCTACAGGACGGTGTGTGGTGACAGGGTGAGGGACAGATACAGGATGGTGTGTGGTGACAGGGTGAGGGAGAGCTACAGGATGGTGTGTGGTGACAGGGTGAGGGAGTACTACAGGACGGTGTGTGGTGACAGGGTGAGGGAGTACTACAGGAGGGTGTGTGGTGACAGGGTGAGGGAGTACTACAGGATGGTGTCTGGTGACAGTGTGAGGGAGAGCTACAGGATGGTGTGTGGTGACAGGGTGAGGAAGAGCTACAGGACGGTGTGTGGTAACAGGGTGAGGGAGTTGATAAAGCTGAATATTTATCGTATATAAAACCCTTTATGAGGTCTAAGAACAATGTACGCTATTTACGTATGTAGTACCGTAAGGGTACGCTAGTTGCGTATCGATCGCTTAGCCGTGATCTAGACGCTCAAGCGTCACGTTCACTCACGGCCAAGAGATCACAGGCAGACACGTTATTGGCTGTTGACTATCGTAATGATTCGCTATAGCGTAGCGGCGCTCGGGACCACGAGGAGATCACCAGCGATGCAGACGCTCACAACGTTAAACCTTTATATCTATACCTCTAACAATGAAATACACAGTAAACCTTAGTGTAGAGACAAAGTGTAAGTGCAACCTTGTGTAACCTGATTAACTACAAAGCTGCTTTAGCGTCACCGACGCTCTGTGAACACTTAACACTATAAGGAATACACAGATACCTGGGTTTAGGGTCCAAAGCCTATTATATGTATTATGACTATTATACTTGCAAAAAGAATCACAGTACAAATGATACACTACAATATAACAGAGACTACCTAACCAGATAACTACACAGGAAATACAATACAATACAATGAAGTCTAATCAAGGGAAAAATACGAGGAAAAGAGAAGAGAGGGAGAGAGAGAAATGGCTCACAGTAAGACAATATGATTACGGAGAAAACTTACGCACAAGGGGAAACGATCGCAAGCGCCTCGATATCCAGCTCCCGGTTATCAGCAATGAGAACCGTTGATGAGAGAGTGAAGTTGGATATGGTCGGCCCGCTATTTATGCCCCACACACAATACAATTCAATGGTCCCTACAATCTCATTGTTCATTAGACACAGGAATTCGGCTTCGCATTATAACAAAAGGTCATAGGTTGATTCATACAGGTGGGCTGTCTTGTATCAGTGGCCTTGGTTATGCAAAACAAAGGGTGATGACTAACACATTCCTGTCTTCTGGAGAGCTATTGTTTGGCGAATACAAAACAAAACCCTGTCTCTGGGTTTTGTTCAATATTCATGATGTCCACTTTCAGTTGAGACAATGACATCTCAGCCATCATTCTCCTGGATACAAACCCTAACCCATTCGTAAACACAGGTGTTGGCCCTCCTCATTGAGTCTCAAAGCTCAGCGTAATTAAAGGCTATTGTACTCCGTCTGCGGGAAAGATACTGATTTGGAGTACAATTAATCTTCAATTACTATTCCTGTGCTTACCTTATGCATGTGAAGATGTGAGGCCCTCCCAACATGCAAACTATTGTTTGGGGGATCTCTAAGGTCAAAGAGCCATTTGAGACCCACTGATACCTGTTTCCAACTGTTACTAAGTAAGAACAAATAATAGTAAATGGACATAACTTCTTATGTCCATAACTATTCGCACGAGCGATTAATCCGCTCCAAACCAACACCGGAATATTGCTATTTAAATACTCTTCCGATGGGTACCAAACACCACTGTATGACCCCTGTTAGACCCTTCGCACAATACAAAGAGGAATCTCTCTGTTCAGGAACATGCTATATTAACCAAACTTTCAGAATCTATCAAAGGGACCATGATCTACAAAATACATTATTACTGAAAATATGTAACGATTGAGTCGCACGCTACGACTACACAAACTTTACCGTAAATACGCATACCGTGCACCAGCGGGTGCACGCAACTGCGGGTATGCGCCTTCACGGGAGAGCGCACGCATGCGCAGCGCGGACCAGTGTGAGGTGCAAATATGGCAGTGTGCATAGAGATATTTTTCTGACTTTGACAGTCTACCCTTTGGCAGTCAATAATAACTGCCACCTTCTAAAACATTTCAAAAGGAGAAAAATATATGTCAGGGGTTAATTCATTTCTATGGTTGGGTAAGGGAGGAGAGAGGAGAAGGTGTGAAGAGGGTATGACCTAGTGAGATAGCAGAAGCATGTGTGTATGAGTCCATGTTTGGGGGGTCATGTATCATCGTGCCGTACGTGTTGTAAATCAAGCTTCGAGGTATTGCGAAGTATACATTTGAATTCCTTCTTATCCCGTATTAAGGGTCTGTGGATGGGCTGTCAAACTCTACCGAGCTCATTTCGGCTTTCAGTTGTAACAAAATGGGGAAGCACATTTTAGTTGATGATACATGAATAGGGGAGGTATGTGGTTGCTGATATCTGTGCTTGTATTCCCTATCGACTATGTGTGTCATTACCTGAGGGTTGTAGAGATGAAGATAAAGAACACTTATGGAAAATGCAGTGGTATTCTATGTCAGGTTAATGTACATCTGTCGGTTGAAGTTTTGTTCGGTATCAGTTGAAAGTCGTCTTCTTTGCGCTGTTTTGCTCATTAGGCGTGAGCAATAAGCTTTGTCAATGCCATCAGATTTACAAAAAATGTTGGGCTAGCGTAAGTTTAAGAATTCTAGGGAAACTGGGGATCCATGGCAAAGTTCATCAAATGTCCGTATCTCAAGTGGTCAAAACTCCTTCTTTGGTCCATCCGTTGTCTGTATAGCGTCTCGTCAACTTCCTCGTCCAAGGGGGTCTTTTTATCTTGGAGAAAAGCAGAAAAACAGGTGAAAGAAACGGACCGTATAATCGCATTTTCATCACATCATTGTTTCTATCGTTGGGTCGTAAATCAAATCCAGGTTAATTACAGTTTCCTCACTCCTCAAACTCATCACTCTTGTACTTTGTTTGCACCTCATTAAAGCCTGCCCGCATCTAAATATCAATCCAATCGATATAACGACACCTAAGATACATAGTAGAAACTTCCCAACATCCATTATGACTCCTTGAGCCCAGTCTCCTAAACCAGAGAACCAATTTCGCGGGTTCAACCATGACACCCAACCAGTCAGCTCATTACCTACAGCAGCAAGAGTGAGATTGTGTTTTCGGCGAAATTCCCACTTTAATTGGAGAATATCGTCCATCTTTTGGTCTATGACCTCTACCGGATCCTCGGTGCTATTTGTGATATACGTGCAACACTTCACGCCGTACTGTGTTGCCAATGTAACACAATATCCGCCTGTCACTGCTGTGAGGTAATTAAGAACCATTCTATGCTGTACCAGTTCTGTTTTATAAGCTTGAAGTTCTCTTCCAGTGTATCTAAACGTGTCATCATACATTTCAGTGATATTATCTAACAAATTGGCGAGTGCGGAAATGTATCTATAATTCATCACTCCTCGAGCGGTGCGAGTGAAATCTAACGCCACCAGAACCTGAATCCCGGTGGATTCATGGATCAGATCAGAGGCCGGATGCTCTTACCTTTCTGACAGTTGTCTTTTAACGAGGTGCTCGTAATGAGTGTGAGTATAAGGAGCTTGGGCACCACGGTGTATGTCTTTCATTTTATCATGAGTTACAGTCATTACTTCAGGCAATACTCTTCCAATATAACACAATCCTTCAGAGTTTGGGGCAAGCCACTTGTACGCCTTTCTCCCGCATATGAAATATGCATCATCGGGGAGAACATATGGGACGGAGAAAGACATTACCATATTACACACCTTCCAGGTGAAATCTCCTAGCCCTAATTCTTCCATCTGCTTAATGCACGTATCAGGTTGTACGATATGTGCACAGTATCCTGGTGATACTTCTCCAACTCTAGTAATCCTATTTCCTAAGGTGTATCTATACCGGAAAGATTTTCCTCTACTGGCTATGTGGCGTACAAGCTCTGTATCTGTAGGCATTCTATCTGCTCTATGTGAAAAGGTCATGGTGTGGTTACTCCATGATACTTCCCAATTTCCCGGCTTTCTGGGATTGGAGATGTTAAAACATAATAGGGACCTATCCACGTGGTATTGGTGGAGCTTCAAACTAGGAGGGCTGGAGATATTAAACCTCCGGTCCACCGGTCTCCCACCATTTAACTCAAGTACCTCCCCTATCGTTAAAGGAAATGGTACTAGCCCTGATTTGCTATGACCCTGAGGTACTTGAGAGCATACCCAACAATCTGTTTTGTTTAATACATTACCCACTAAGGAGTGATAGTCACTCAATGGATGCCGGTCCGTATGGATATTAAAACTGGATTGGCATTTCTTAATGCACCCATCTTCAACTACGTTGTTACAGAGCCTACAGATACAGTTTTCTTCAGCTAATAATCCTTAAAAGAAAAATGTTTACAAATAACATGGCTGCTAGATCGTTTCCGGTACTCGCCTTTGCTTGGTGATTGGGTTGCTATTGGAAATTTACACCTCCGTCTCAGTCATCAGGACCTTTCTGGATCCTTTCTCGACCTCACTGGTACTCTCACCGAAACAGACTGCTCTGGTCAACATCATGGTTAACGGGAAAATCCATATCACAGTCTCTTGGGGCAAGTCCATCTTACAGGAGGAGAAAAGAAGAATTTTGTAAAGGGGGTATAAGAAAACAGTTTGAGGGGGAGAGAACTTGTTACGATAATAAGTTCTCTCGTCTTGTTGTTCTTCTTGTTCTGCTGTCCTCTCAAAGGTGCTGTCTCTCAGTCTTCCAAACGAACATTCTGGTGATGCAATATTCCTTCCCCATCAGCGATCTTTCTGTAAGGAGCAAAAATCTGGCATTACCATTGGTCCAACTGAGGGGTGACATACCATCTTTAAACCATGAAAACATGAGTGAGAAGAGAGAGAAAATAAAAAACAAATGAGGTAGAGAACAATTCATGTGCATATATACATTACATAACTCGACAATAACCATCAATAAGAGAAGAGAAACAAAGCATTTTTAAACATTGTCAACATTAAGAAAACATTGTTAGCATTAGAAAAACATTGTCAGACTTATTAGGCTGTCATATCTACGTGTCTAATGGTCTCCTTGAGCAGTCCCTCCCCACCAGCACCTGCATTACTCCACTGTCTGTATCTGGCCAGAAATACATTGTGGCGGATAGGTCATGCTGGGGTTTGGTAGACTTCTGCAAGGACCAAGTGGATATGCAATGTGTGAATTCTTACCAATAATCGTCAGAGATGGGGATAGAGAGAGAGAGAAAAACATTTTTCTTCACAAATACATTTACAACGTTTCACCTGGTCATTCCTGTGTCTTCAGTGAATGACCTCCCAATTTATTAACCGTTACCTCAGGCTTACCGTCAGTCTTAATGATCACCTTCCCTGCCTATGTGATCCCTGATTATAATTGTGTGTGTGTTAATTTTGCTCATTTCTTGGTCTAGGGGGTCTAACTTTATGTGGGTTATTACAGTTGCTGGCATAATGCCCTTCTTTTCTACAATGGTAACAAATCCTTGGCTTTCTCCATGTGCTAGGGGCCTGGGGTTCTGGTCGACTTGAAGCATCCTCTAGTGCTTGGATGTTCAGTGTCATCAACCGCTCTCCCTGCGCTTCCCTGGTTCTTTGGATATTGCGGTCATGCTCGATAGCGGACTCTCTTAATGCCGCAACCGAGATACCTCTCCAATGAGGTATTGAGGTTTGTACCCTAATTTTTAGTGTGTCTTTTAAGTTGTTCATTAATACGGACACAGCTACCTCTCTGTGGTGTACATTAGTTTCAATGTCATCTATACCAGTGTACCTAGCCATATCCTGCAGAGCCCGGTGAAAATACTCTGATGCGGATTCACCTTCTTTTTGTTTTATTGTAAAGATTTTATTCCACTTTACTACTGTAGGAAAATATTCTTTCAACTGTAGATTGATTCTTTTTACATTATCTTGGTTATACTCGTTTGTTAGTGGCACTTCCTCATCTAGCTTACAATCAGCGATAAATTTCAATGAATCAACATCGGGGGGTAAACATGCCCTCAAAACTGTCCTCCAATCTTTGTTACTTGGCTCTGCAGTATGTCCTAGCACTCTAATGTATCTTTGACAAGCAACTAAGTCTTTCCTGGGATCAGGAAATTCAGACAGAATTGCTCTTAATTCTGTTCGGGAAAAGGGGCAGTACATGGCGATGTTCCTGACGGGAGTGAATCCTGAAGTGTCAGTTTTCCCATTTGGTACTGCAATTACCCTAACAGGATTAAGTCCAGTAACGTCATTCTGAATTGATTTTACGATATAGGGTACATTTGTTTGTGCGTGATGTATAATACCATACATACCTGTGGACACGACCTCACCTGACCCTCCATTAGGGGGTTTGATTACAGTTTTTACCGATTGGGTCGCGTCCACCTGGACGTCTTGTGTGATGGCTTCTGGAAGAGGTGCCGACATCGTTCTGGGTTCACTTTCTGGTTGGTGTTCCTGAGGAAAGCTTAACATGGGGTGCGACTTGCATGGGTTAATAGTTGTACATTCAACAGTATTACAATTATCTTTGTTACATTTATTACACTTATTCTTATCATCTATACTACAGTTGCTAAGAGCGTTTTTATTGTTCACCCTTGTGCTTTTCTCCGCAACCACAATCCCCTCCATTGTCATGTCTCTCCTCTCAAGATGAAAGTTAGGTGAGTAAGTTACATTTCTCTGCATTTCACTCTCCTGTTGCCATATCTGTAAACAATCATAATGCTTGATTCGTCTCTTTGCTGATTTAATGAGACATATCCTTCGCCTTAAATTATGCAACACCTCTGAGTTAAAACTACCTATCCCGGGAAATGGTACCTTATCCCCCGCAGTCATTCGTGTCCATTCATCACAAAAGGTCTCAGAGTGGGGACCATATTTCCCCCACATTACTAACCGAGCAGACCCTCGGGGTCTGCAAGCCTCTGGAGTCTGAATCCTGACCTCCGACCGTCTCTGTATTGTGCACTTGGCTGCCATTGTGGACCTTTTCAACACAGAAAAACTTCCTAAAATGCACCAAACACAGAACTTCGTTGGAAATCCTTAAAGCTCTTCCACTGAACTTCTTCTGCTCCGGGTATCTCCGTTCCGCCTTCTAGCAGACACGTGTAGCCGTTGCAGGCCCTATCTCTAGAGATTTTCCTGAGAAAATTCCCTTCCTTTTTCTTTTACACAAATCACGCTTGCATGTGCTCCCTACAACACGTATGAGGGCAAAATTTACGCATGGATATACGACCTCATATCACGTTGCGTTATTGGTCACACATACAACCGTGCGGTCCAATCGTACCACTTATAGACACTTGTTGCCCATAAATGGTAGGATCATTGGAGTCTCCCTACTGTGCTCCAAAACAGCCAGAGCGTAATACAACGAAAACTTTATCACACTCTGTTGCACGTTTTCACTTCAGACCGTGCTCATAGATCACACAGCTTCACAAAGTCCACAAAGCAGGGTTCAATACCGTTTTATCACACAGATCACAAAGTCCACAAAGCGGGATTCAATACACTCATACCGTTTTCAACCCACTATCATTCTTATAGTTTTCTGATCAGAAAAATCATTTCCCGTAGTCTGATAGCTCTCCCCAGAGGTGTTACAGTAAAGTAAGGTATTTAAACTAAGTTTTGGAAAGCTGAAATCAATTTGTGCTATTTACCGCGTTGCGCTATTTATCGCGTTGCGCTATTTATCGCCTGTTAAAGTCAACTTGTGGTTTGAGTTACGTGGGCGTACACAGACGCTCCGTTGCGTAATATACGCAGCGTGCGTCGGCCTTTGGATTGTGTACGCAAGTCTTTGTTAGAGACACGTGTACGCAAAGCAAAGATCCACCGTAACACAATTTATACTTTTATCAATGTAGATGATCCTTGATCATCTACCGCGCACCACACTGACAAGCTGTGTGTTTGTCTATACTTTAACTATATTACCTTTACTCAAACTATTGAAATAGCGGCAAATCTCTCTCAGCACGTTTATCAATTATAAAAAGCAAACAGGAAGGTGATATACGAAAATACACAAATGAAAAAGAAATGCAGATATATATATGTGTGCGTGCGTGTGTACGCAAGACAGAAAAATAAACAGTTTTAAAAGACACTAGCGTTTTGTTCTTACCTCCGGTTCCCGGATTCCTTCAGCACTCTTTACCTAAGCGAAGCAGACGCTTATCCCGTCAGCACTACGAGGGATACAACCTCCCGCCCTTTGCTGATGGATAATGTCTGCTGATTCTACCTAGTGCAGATATGTGAAGGACTGGACGGCCCCCAATTGATAAAGCTGAATATTTATCGTATATAAAACCCTTTATGAGGTCTAAGAACAATGTACGCTATTTACGTATGTAGTACCGTAAGGGTACGCTAGTTGCGTATCGATCGCTTAGCCGTGATCTAGACGCTCAAGCGTCACGTTCACTCACGGCCAAGAGATCACAGGCAGACACGTTATTGGCTGTTGACTATCGTAATGATTCGCTATAGCGTAGCGGCGCTCGGGACCACGAGGAGATCACCAGCGATGCAGACGCTCACAACGTTAAACCTTTATATCTATACCTCTAACAATGAAATACACAGTAAACCTTAGTGTAGAGACAAAGTGTAAGTGCAACCTTGTGTAACCTGATTAACTACAAAGCTGCTTTAGCGTCACCGACGCTCTGTGAACACTTAACACTATAAGGAATACACAGATACCTGGGTTTAGGGTCCAAAGCCTATTATATGTATTATGACTATTATACTTGCAAAAAGAATCACAGTACAAATGATACACTACAATATAACAGAGACTACCTAACCAGATAACTACACAGGAAATACAATACAATACAATGAAGTCTAATCAAGGGAAAAATACGAGGAAAAGAGAAGAGAGGGAGAGAGAGAAATGGCTCACAGTAAGACAATATGATTACGGAGAAAACTTACGCACAAGGGGAAACGATCGCAAGCGCCTCGATATCCAGCTCCCGGTTATCAGCAATGAGAACCGTTGATGAGAGAGTGAAGTTGGATATGGTCGGCCCGCTATTTATGCCCCACACACAATACAATTCAATGGTCCCTACAATCTCATTGTTCATTAGACACAGGAATTCGGCTTCGCATTATAACAAAAGGTCATAGGTTGATTCATACAGGTGGGCTGTCTTGTATCAGTGGCCTTGGTTATGCAAAACAAAGGGTGATGACTAACACATTCCTGTCTTCTGGAGAGCTATTGTTTGGCGAATACAAAACAAAACCCTGTCTCTGGGTTTTGTTCAATATTCATGATGTCCACTTTCAGTTGAGACAATGACATCTCAGCCATCATTCTCCTGGATACAAACCCTAACCCATTCGTAAACACAGGTGTTGGCCCTCCTCATTGAGTCTCAAAGCTCAGCGTAATTAAAGGCTATTGTACTCCGTCTGCGGGAAAGATACTGATTTGGAGTACAATTAATCTTCAATTACTATTCCTGTGCTTACCTTATGCATGTGAAGATGTGAGGCCCTCCCAACATGCAAACTATTGTTTGGGGGATCTCTAAGGTCAAAGAGCCATTTGAGACCCACTGATACCTGTTTCCAACTGTTACTAAGTAAGAACAAATAATAGTAAATGGACATAACTTCTTATGTCCATAACTATTCGCACGAGCGATTAATCCGCTCCAAACCAACACCGGAATATTGCTATTTAAATACTCTTCCGATGGGTACCAAACACCACTGTATGACCCCTGTTAGACCCTTCGCACAATACAAAGAGGAATCTCTCTGTTCAGGAACATGCTATATTAACCAAACTTTCAGAATCTATCAAAGGGACCATGATCTACAAAATACATTATTACTGAAAATATGTAACGATTGAGTCGCACGCTACGACTACACAAACTTTACCGTAAATGCGCATACCGTGCACCAGCGGGTGCACGCAACTGCGGGTATGCGCCTTCACGGGAGAGCGCACGCATGCGCAGCGCGGACCAGTGTGAGGTGCAAATATGGCAGTGTGCATAGAGATATTTTTCTGACTTTGACAGAGTGCTACAGGACGGTGTGTGGTGACAGTGTGAGGGAGTACTACAGGACGGTGTGTGGTGTCAGGGTGAGGGAGTACTACAGGACGGTGTGTGGTGACAGGGTGAGGGAGTACTACAGGACGGTGTGTGGTGTCAGGGTGAGGGAGTACTACAGGACGGTGTGTGGTGACAGGGTGAGGGAGAGGTACAGGACAGTGTGTGGTGACAGTGTGAGGGAGTACTACAGGACAGTGTGTGGTGTCAGGGTGAGGGAGAGCTACAGGATGGTGTCTGGTGACAGTGTGAGGGAGTACTACAGGACGGTGTGTGGTGACAGGGTGAGGGAGAGCTACAGGATGGTGTCTGGTGACAGTGTGAGGGAGAGCTACAGGACGGTGTGTGGTGACAGGGTGAGGGAGAGCTTACAGGGTGGTGTGTGGTGTCAGGGTGAGGGAGTACTACAGGACAGTGTGTGGTGACAGTGTGAGGGAGTACTACAGGACGGTGTGTGGTGTCAGGGTGAGGGAGAGCTACAGGACGGTGTGTGGTGTCAGGGTGAGGGAGAGCTACAGGACGGTGTGTGGTGACAGGGTGAGGGAGTACTACAGGAGGGTGTGTGGTGACAGGGTGAGGGAGTACTACAGGATGGTGTCTGGTGACAGTGTGAGGGAGAGCTACAGGATGGTGTGTGGTGACAGGGTGAGGAAGAGCTACAGGACGGTGTGTGGTAACAGGGTGAGGGAGTGCTACAGGACGGTGTGTGGTGACAGTGTGAGGGAGTACTACAGGACGGTGTGTGGTGTCAGGGTGAGGGAGTACTACAGGACGGTGTGTGGTGACAGGGTGAGGGAGAGGTACAGGCAGAGCCGGATTAAGGGGGGGGCCCTGGGGATAAGTACCCCGGGCCCCCCTTCCTAAAGGGGCCCCCCACCACAGATCGGAGATCTTACCGATCTGCGGCGTTGCGCTGCATTCCCGGCTCCCCTGGCAACCTATCAGCTGAGCCGCGGCGCCGGCGCCACCTAACAGTACAGGACAGCTGAGCGACGGCTCAGCTGTCCAATAGTGTGCTAGATAGCAGCCTGCGGCTCTGTCACTGAGCGCGCAGGCTGTTTGAAAGAATATACAGAGCGGCGTTTGCTTCTTAAAGGAACGCTCACTCTTCTGTCTCCTGCTCTACAGCAGCCTGCCAGCAAAAGTAAGGCTAGCTGGCTATATCATTATGGATCACGTTTGTGTGTGTATAGATTATATATATATATATATATATATATAGTGTTTATATATATATAACTGTGTATATTTCTGTGTGTGTGCATATACAGTATACAGTATGTAAACATACTGTATATGCATGTATAGATATATGTGTGTAAGTACTGTATAAGTGTATGTATATATATATATATATATATATATATATATATATATATATATAATGCTAGGGTGTCCTCCTAGTTTAATATAGGTGGCTCTCCACAGGCTTTTAAATTAGTATGAATCTGTACCCTGAAAGTCTGCGGAGTGCTGACGGGATACCTATATATGTATATTGTGTGTGTATATATATATATATATATATATATATTTGTATATATATATATATATATATATATATATATATATATATGTGTGTATATAAATATATGGTGTGTATATGTGTATATATATATATATATAGAACAGAAGGTAGAGGCACTCTCCAGATTTTATAAAGATGCAAAAGGTGAATTTATTTATACGTTACACAATACACTCGAATGGTATTCCTTGATATGTCCTCAAGCGCTTTCGGCCCACAAAGGGCCTTCCTCAGGAGGCAGTATGTAATAATTCCATCAGAACATAAGACCAAACACAGGGTCTACCCGGATATCCAGCAGTAAGCTGGGTTATGCCTGACAGGCTCTATATACACCAGTGATCAATTAGAATTTGGCGCATCAACACGCCCCTAATATGACCTCATATCAAATGCGACATAATTATACAAACTAACATCTAAAGCAATCAATACAAACTGAGCACCAACGTTTCCCAAACAAGAAGAGGTAATGCAGGACACACTCATACTTAGCAGCCAGGCTCCATGTAACACAAATGAGCAAGGCCCATCCGTTGCAACCGCTGATCGCGGACATATCCCGTCCACAGCTGCTGAGTATAGACGGACCGTGGTGGCGTGCGTAACTAGGCAACAGACCGCACTTCCTGTCTGTGAAGCGCACGCGTCACAAAGACGGAAGTATGGCTGGAACGCATATCGGAACTCTCCTAAATAGAATAAAGACATCCAGTCGGTCAAATCCAAGCAGATTCTGAATCAAATCACTCCACCACGGAATATATATTATAGCATGTTCAAGTTAGATAACATGGAACCTAGCCAGTTAAGTGTGTACCTCATTCCCCGGTGCAAAGAGCCAATCAGCTGCAGTTAAAAAAAACCCAGAGTTAAGGATAATAAACACACAATACAAAACATAAAAAAATACAAAAATTACACTAAAGTATTTAGTATTGATCAGACCATACAGTGGGTACCCACTATAGCCGCCAATTCAGCGGGCATATACTGCTGTATTATCTCTATACAAGGCTTTATATATAAATGGAATACATCTTCATTCAAAGATGAAGAAAATCTTATAATCCAATTAGTGGGTGACCCCAGTCGACCAATAATAAATCAAAAAACAGGAAAAACATCCTTAAC